>NC_092575.1:17739809-18016032 GCF_037975245.1 Apostichopus japonicus | reverse complement strand
GCAAAAGCAAACTGCCCCCACCTGGTCTCGAGCCCGCGATCCAAAATACGTCACGCTCTCGAGGTGCAGAGCAACCAACCGCGCCACGACAGCAGTTGATATAAGTCTAGGTTCGTTTCTAATACTTAAAGTTCCAGAGACCGTATAAGATCGCGGCAAAAGCAAACTGCCCCCACCTGGTCTCGAGCCCGCGATCCAAAATACGTCACGCTCTCGAGGTGCAGAGCAACCAACCGCGCCACGACAGCAGTTGATATAAGTCTAGGTTCGTTTCTAATACTTAAAGTTCCAGAGACCGTATAAGATCGCGGCAAAAGCAAACTGCCCCCACCTGGTCTCGAGCCCGCGATCCAAAATACGTCACGCTCTCGAGGTGCAGAGCAACCAACCGCGCCACGACAGCAGTTGATATAAGTCTAGGTTCGTTTCTAATACTTAAAGTTCCAGAGACCGTATAAGATCGCGGCAAAAGCAAACTGCCCCCACCTGGTCTCGAGCCCGCGATCCAAAATACGTCACGCTCTCGAGGTGCAGAGCAACCAACCGCGCCACGACAGCAGTTGATATAAGTCTAGGTTCGTTTCTAATACTTAAAGTTCCAGAGACCGTATAAGATCGCGGCAAAAGCAAACTGCCCCCACCTGGTCTCGAGCCCGCGATCCAAAATACGTCACGCTCTCGAGGTGCAGAGCAACCAACCGCGCCACGACAGCAGTTGATATAAGTCTAGGTTCGTTTCTAATACTTAAAGTTCCAGAGACCGTATAAGATCGCGGCAAAAGCAAACTGCCCCCACCTGGTCTCGAGCCCGCGATCCAAAATACGTCACGCTCTCGAGGTGCAGAGCAACCAACCGCGCCACGACAGCAGTTGATATAAGTCTAGGTTCGTTTCTAATACTTAAAGTTCCAGAGACCGTATAAGATCGCGGCAAAAGCAAACTGCCCCCACCTGGTCTCGAGCCCGCGATCCAAAATACGTCACGCTCTCGAGGTGCAGAGCAACCAACCGCGCCACGACAGCAGTTGATATAAGTCTAGGTTCGTTTCTAATACTTAAAGTTCCAGAGACCGTATAAGATCGCGGCAAAAGCAAACTGCCCCCACCTGGTCTCGAGCCCGCGATCCAAAATACGTCACGCTCTCGAGGTGCAGAGCAACCAACCGCGCCACGACAGCAGTTGATATAAGTCTAGGTTCGTTTCTAATACTTAAAGTTCCAGAGACCGTATAAGATCGCGGCAAAAGCAAACTGCCCCCACCTGGTCTCGAGCCCGCGATCCAAAATACGTCACGCTCTCGAGGTGCAGAGCAACCAACCGCGCCACGACAGCAGTTGATATAAGTCTAGGTTCGTTTCTAATACTTAAAGTTCCAGAGACCGTATAAGATCGCGGCAAAAGCAAACTGCCCCCACCTGGTCTCGAGCCCGCGATCCAAAATACGTCACGCTCTCGAGGTGCAGAGCAACCAACCGCGCCACGACAGCAGTTGATATAAGTCTAGGTTCGTTTCTAATACTTAAAGTTCCAGAGACCGTATAAGATCGCGGCAAAAGCAAACTGCCCCCACCTGGTCTCGAGCCCGCGATCCAAAATACGTCACGCTCTCGAGGTGCAGAGCAACCAACCGCGCCACGACAGCAGTTGATATAAGTCTAGGTTCGTTTCTAATACTTAAAGTTCCAGAGACCGTATAAGATCGCGGCAAAAGCAAACTGCCCCCACCTGGTCTCGAGCCCGCGATCCAAAATACGTCACGCTCTCGAGGTGCAGAGCAACCAACCGCGCCACGACAGCAGTTGATATAAGTCTAGGTTCGTTTCTAATACTTAAAGTTCCAGAGACCGTATAAGATCGCGGCAAAAGCAAACTGCCCCCACCTGGTCTCGAGCCCGCGATCCAAAATACGTCACGCTCTCGAGGTGCAGAGCAACCAACCGCGCCACGACAGCAGTTGATATAAGTCTAGGTTCGTTTCTAATACTTAAAGTTCCAGAGACCGTATAAGATCGCGGCAAAAGCAAACTGCCCCCACCTGGTCTCGAGCCCGCGATCCAAAATACGTCACGCTCTCGAGGTGCAGAGCAACCAACCGCGCCACGACAGCAGTTGATATAAGTCTAGGTTCGTTTCTAATACTTAAAGTTCCAGAGACCGTATAAGATCGCGGCAAAAGCAAACTGCCCCCACCTGGTCTCGAGCCCGCGATCCAAAATACGTCACGCTCTCGAGGTGCAGAGCAACCAACCGCGCCACGACAGCAGTTGATATAAGTCTAGGTTCGTTTCTAATACTTAAAGTTCCAGAGACCGTATAAGATCGCGGCAAAAGCAAACTGCCCCCACCTGGTCTCGAGCCCGCGATCCAAAATACGTCACGCTCTCGAGGTGCAGAGCAACCAACCGCGCCACGACAGCAGTTGATATAAGTCTAGGTTCGTTTCTAATACTTAAAGTTCCAGAGACCGTATAAGATCGCGGCAAAAGCAAACTGCCCCCACCTGGTCTCGAGCCCGCGATCCAAAATACGTCACGCTCTCGAGGTGCAGAGCAACCAACCGCGCCACGACAGCAGTTGATATCAGTCTAGGTTCGTTTCTAATACTTAAAGTTCCAGAGACCGTATAAGATCGCGGCAAAAGCAAACTGCCCCCACCTGGTCTCGAGCCCGCGATCCAAAATACGTCACGCTCTCGAGGTGCAGAGCAACCAACCGCGCCACGACAGCAGTTGATATCAATCTAGGTTCGTTTCTAATACTTAAAGTTCCAGAGACCGTATAAGATCGCGGCAAAAGCAAACTGCCCCCACCTGGTCTCGAGCCCGCGATCCAAAATACGTCACGCTCTCGAGGTGCAGAGCAACCAACCGCGCCACGACAGCAGTTGATATAAATCTAGGTTCGTTTCTAATACTTAAAGTTCCAGAGACCGTATAAGATCGCGGCAAAAGCAAACTGCCCCCACCTGGTCTCGAGCCCGCGATCCAAAATACGTCACGCTCTCGAGGTGCAGAGCAACCAACCGCGCCACGACAGCAGTTGATATAAGTCTAGGTTCGTTTCTAATACTTAAAGTTCCAGAGACCGTATAAGATCGCGGCAAAAGCAAACTGCCCCCACCTGGTCTCGAGCCCGCGATCCAAAATACGTCACGCTCTCGAGGTGCAGAGCAACCAACCGCGCCACGACAGCAGTTGATATAAGTCTAGGTTCGTTTCTAATACTTAAAGTTCCAGAGACCGTATAAGATCGCGGCAAAAGCAAACTGCCCCCACCTGGTCTCGAGCCCGCGATCCAAAATACGTCACGCTCTCGAGGTGCAGAGCAACCAACCGCGCCACGACAGCAGTTGATATAAGTCTAGGTTCGTTTCTAATACTTAAAGTTCCAGAGACCGTATAAGATCGCGGCAAAAGCAAACTGCCCCCACCTGGTCTCGAGCCCGCGATCCAAAATACGTCACGCTCTCGAGGTGCAGAGCAACCAACCGCGCCACGACAGCAGTTGATATAAGTCTAGGTTCGTTTCTAATACTTAAAGTTCCAGAGACCGTATAAGATCGCGGCAAAAGCAAACTGCCCCCACCTGGTCTCGAGCCCGCGATCCAAAATACGTCACGCTCTCGAGGTGCAGAGCAACCAACCGCGCCACGACAGCAGTTGATATAAGTCTAGGTTCGTTTCTAATACTTAAAGTTCCAGAGACCGTATAAGATCGCGGCAAAAGCAAACTGCCCCCACCTGGTCTCGAGCCCGCGATCCAAAATACGTCACGCTCTCGAGGTGCAGAGCAACCAACCGCGCCACGACAGCAGTTGATATAAGTCTAGGTTCGTTTCTAATACTTAAAGTTCCAGAGACCGTATAAGATCGCGGCAAAAGCAAACTGCCCCCACCTGGTCTCGAGCCCGCGATCCAAAATACGTCACGCTCTCGAGGTGCAGAGCAACCAACCGCGCCACGACAGCAGTTGATATAAGTCTAGGTTCGTTTCTAATACTTAAAGTTCCAGAGACCGTATAAGATCGCGGCAAAAGCAAACTGCCCCCACCTGGTCTCGAGCCCGCGATCCAAAATACGTCACGCTCTCGAGGTGCAGAGCAACCAACCGCGCCACGACAGCAGTTGATATAAGTCTAGGTTCGTTTCTAATACTTAAAGTTCCAGAGACCGTATAAGATCGCGGCAAAAGCAAACTGCCCCCACCTGGTCTCGAGCCCGCGATCCAAAATACGTCACGCTCTCGAGGTGCAGAGCAACCAACCGCGCCACGACAGCAGTTGATATAAGTCTAGGTTCGTTTCTAATACTTAAAGTTCCAGAGACCGTATAAGATCGCGGCAAAAGCAAACTGCCCCCACCTGGTCTCGAGCCCGCGATCCAAAATACGTCACGCTCTCGAGGTGCAGAGCAACCAACCGCGCCACGACAGCAGTTGATATAAGTCTAGGTTCGTTTCTAATACTTAAAGTTCCAGAGACCGTATAAGATCGCGGCAAAAGCAAACTGCCCCCACCTGGTCTCGAGCCCGCGATCCAAAATACGTCACGCTCTCGAGGTGCAGAGCAACCAACCGCGCCACGACAGCAGTTGATATAAGTCTAGGTTCGTTTCTAATACTTAAAGTTCCAGAGACCGTATAAGATCGCGGCAAAAGCAAACTGCCCCCACCTGGTCTCGAGCCCGCGATCCAAAATACGTCACGCTCTCGAGGTGCAGAGCAACCAACCGCGCCACGACAGCAGTTGATATAAATCTAGGTTCGTTTCTAATACTTAAAGTTCCAGAGACCGTATAAGATCGCGGCAAAAGCAAACTGCCCCCACCTGGTCTCGAGCCCGCGATCCAAAATACGTCACGCTCTCGAGGTGCAGAGCAACCAACCGCGCCACGACAGCAGTTGATATAAGTCTAGGTTCGTTTCTAATACTTAAAGTTCCAGAGACCGTATAAGATCGCGGCAAAAGCAAACTGCCCCCACCTGGTCTCGAGCCCGCGATCCAAAATACGTCACGCTCTCCAGGTGCAGAGCAACCAACCGCGCCACGACAGCAGTTGATATAAGTCTAGGTTCGTTTCTAATACTTAAAGTTCCAGAGACCGTATAAGATCGCGGCAAAAGCAAACTGCCCCCACCTGGTCTCGAGCCCGCGATCCAAAATACGTCACGCTCTCGAGGTGCAGAGCAACCAACCGCGCCACGACAGCAGTTGATATAAGTCTAGGTTCGTTTCTAATACTTAAAGTTCCAGAGACCGTATAAGATCGCGGCAAAAGCAAACTGCCCCCACCTGGTCTCGAGCCCGCGATCCAAAATACGTCACGCTCTCGAGGTGCAGAGCAACCAACCGCGCCACGACAGCAGTTGATATAAGTCTAGGTTCGTTTCTAATACTTAAAGTTCCAGAGACCGTATAAGATCGCGGCAAAAGCAAACTGCCCCCACCTGGTCTCGAGCCCGCGATCCAAAATACGTCACGCTCTCGAGGTGCAGAGCAACCAACCGCGCCACGACAGCAGTTGATATAAGTCTAGGTTCGTTTCTAATACTTAAAGTTCCAGAGACCGTATAAATCGCGGCAAAAGCAAACTGCCCCCACCTGGTCTCGAGCCCGCGATCCAAAATACGTCACGCTCTCGAGGTGCAGAGCAACCAACCGCGCCACGACAGCAGTTGATATAAGTCTAGGTTCGTTTCTAATACTTAAAGTTCCAGAGACCGTATAAGATCGCGGCAAAAGCAAACTGCCCCCACCTGGTCTCGAGCCCGCGATCCAAAATACGTCACGCTCTCGAGGTGCAGAGCAACCAACCGCGCCACGACAGCAGTTGATATAAGTCTAGGTTCGTTTCTAATACTTAAAGTTCCAGAGACCGTATAAGATCGCGGCAAAAGCAAACTGCCCCCACCTGGTCTCGAGCCCGCGATCCAAAATACGTCACGCTCTCGAGGTGCAGAGCAACCAACCGCGCCACGACAGCAGTTGATATAAGTCTAGGTTCGTTTCTAATACTTAAAGTTCCAGAGACCGTATAAGATCGCGGCAAAAGCAAACTGCCCCCACCTGGTCTCGAGCCCGCGATCCAAAATACGTCACGCTCTCGAGGTGCAGAGCAACCAACCGCGCCACGACAGCAGTTGATATAAGTCTAGGTTCGTTTCTAATACTTAAAGTTCCAGAGACCGTATAAGATCGCGGCAAAAGCAAACTGCCCCCACCTGGTCTCGAGCCCGCGATCCAAAATACGTCACGCTCTCGAGGTGCAGAGCAACCAACCGCGCCACGACAGCAGTTGATATAAGTCTAGGTTCGTTTCTAATACTTAAAGTTCCAGAGACCGTATAAGATCGCGGCAAAAGCAAACTGCCCCCACCTGGTCTCGAGCCCGCGATCCAAAATACGTCACGCTCTCGAGGTGCAGAGCAACCAACCGCGCCACGACAGCAGTTGATATAAGTCTAGGTTCGTTTCTAATACTTAAAGTTCCAGAGACCGTATAAGATCGCGGCAAAAGCAAACTGCCCCCACCTGGTCTCGAGCCCGCGATCCAAAATACGTCACGCTCTCGAGGTGCAGAGCAACCAACCGCGCCACGACAGCAGTTGATATAAGTCTAGGTTCGTTTCTAATACTTAAAGTTCCAGAGACCGTATAAGATCGCGGCAAAAGCAAACTGCCCCCACCTGGTCTCGAGCCCGCGATCCAAAATACGTCACGCTCTCGAGGTGCAGAGCAACCAACCGCGCCACGACAGCAGTTGATATAAGTCTAGGTTCGTTTCTAATACTTAAAGTTCCAGAGACCGTATAAGATCGCGGCAAAAGCAAACTGCCCCCACCTGGTCTCGAGCCCGCGATCCAAAATACGTCACGCTCTCGAGGTGCAGAGCAACCAACCGCGCCACGACAGCAGTTGATATAAATCTAGGTTCGTTTCTAATACTTAAAGTTCCAGAGACCGTATAAGATCGCGGCAAAAGCAAACTGCCCCCACCTGGTCTCGAGCCCGCGATCCAAAATACGTCACGCTCTCGAGGTGCAGAGCAACCAACCGCGCCACGACAGCAGTTGATATAAATCTAGGTTCGTTTCTAATACTTAAAGTTCCAGAGACCGTATAAGATCGCGGCAAAAGCAAACTGCCCCCACCTGGTCTCGAGCCCGCGATCCAAAATACGTCACGCTCTCGAGGTGCAGAGCAACCAACCGCGCCACGACAGCAGTTGATATAAATCTAGGTTCGTTTCTAATACTTAAAGTTCCAGAGACCGTATAAGATCGCGGCAAAAGCAAACTGCCCCCACCTGGTCTCGAGCCCGCGATCCAAAATACGTCACGCTCTCGAGGTGCAGAGCAACCAACCGCGCCACGACAGCAGTTGATATAAATCTAGGTTCGTTTCTAATACTTAAAGTTCCAGAGACCGTATAAGATCGCGGCAAAAGCAAACTGCCCCCACCTGGTCTCGAGCCCGCGATCCAAAATACGTCACGCTCTCGAGGTGCAGAGCAACCAACCGCGCCACGACAGCAGTTGATATAAATCTAGGTTCGTTTCTAATACTTAAAGTTCCAGAGACCGTATAAGATCGCGGCAAAAGCAAACTGCCCCCACCTGGTCTCGAGCCCGCGATCCAAAATACGTCACGCTCTCGAGGTGCAGAGCAACCAACCGCGCCACGACAGCAGTTGATATAAATCTAGGTTCGTTTCTAATACTTAAAGTTCCAGAGACCGTATAAGATCGCGGCAAAAGCAAACTGCCCCCACCTGGTCTCGAGCCCGCGATCCAAAATACGTCACGCTCTCGAGGTGCAGAGCAACCAACCGCGCCACGACAGCAGTTGATATAAATCTAGGTTCGTTTCTAATACTTAAAGTTCCAGAGACCGTATAAGATCGCGGCAAAAGCAAACTGCCCCCACCTGGTCTCGAGCCCGCGATCCAAAATACGTCACGCTCTCGAGGTGCAGAGCAACCAACCGCGCCACGACAGCAGTTGATATAAATCTAGGTTCGTTTCTAATACTTAAAGTTCCAGAGACCGTATAAGATCGCGGCAAAAGCAAACTGCCCCCACCTGGTCTCGAGCCCGCGATCCAAAATACGTCACGCTCTCGAGGTGCAGAGCAACCAACCGCGCCACGACAGCAGTTGATATAAATCTAGGTTCGTTTCTAATACTTAAAGTTCCAGAGACCGTATAAGATCGCGGCAAAAGCAAACTGCCCCCACCTGGTCTCGAGCCCGCGATCCAAAATACGTCACGCTCTCGAGGTGCAGAGCAACCAACCGCGCCACGACAGCAGTTGATATAAGTCTAGGTTCGTTTCTAATACTTAAAGTTCCAGAGACCGTATAAGATCGCGGCAAAAGCAAACTGCCCCCACCTGGTCTCGAGCCCGCGATCCAAAATACGTCACGCTCTCGAGGTGCAGAGCAACCAACCGCGCCACGACAGCAGTTGATATAAGTCTAGGTTCGTTTCTAATACTTAAAGTTCCAGAGACCGTATAAGATCGCGGCAAAAGCAAACTGCCCCCACCTGGTCTCGAGCCCGCGATCCAAAATACGTCACGCTCTCGAGGTGCAGAGCAACCAACCGCGCCACGACAGCAGTTGATATAAGTCTAGGTTCGTTTCTAATACTTAAAGTTCCAGAGACCGTATAAGATCGCGGCAAAAGCAAACTGCCCCCACCTGGTCTCGAGCCCGCGATCCAAAATACGTCACGCTCTCGAGGTGCAGAGCAACCAACCGCGCCACGACAGCAGTTGATATAAGTCTAGGTTCGTTTCTAATACTTAAAGTTCCAGAGACCGTATAAGATCGCGGCAAAAGCAAACTGCCCCCACCTGGTCTCGAGCCCGCGATCCAAAATACGTCACGCTCTCGAGGTGCAGAGCAACCAACCGCGCCACGACAGCAGTTGATATAAGTCTAGGTTCGTTTCTAATACTTAAAGTTCCAGAGACCGTATAAGATCGCGGCAAAAGCAAACTGCCCCCACCTGGTCTCGAGCCCGCGATCCAAAATACGTCACGCTCTCGAGGTGCAGAGCAACCAACCGCGCCACGACAGCAGTTGATATAAGTCTAGGTTCGTTTCTAATACTTAAAGTTCCAGAGACCGTATAAGATCGCGGCAAAAGCAAACTGCCCCCACCTGGTCTCGAGCCCGCGATCCAAAATACGTCACGCTCTCGAGGTGCAGAGCAACCAACCGCGCCACGACAGCAGTTGATATAAGTCTAGGTTCGTTTCTAATACTTAAAGTTCCAGAGACCGTATAAGATCGCGGCAAAAGCAAACTGCCCCCACCTGGTCTCGAGCCCGCGATCCAAAATACGTCACGCTCTCGAGGTGCAGAGCAACCAACCGCGCCACGACAGCAGTTGATATAAGTCTAGGTTCGTTTCTAATACTTAAAGTTCCAGAGACCGTATAAGATCGCGGCAAAAGCAAACTGCCCCCACCTGGTCTCGAGCCCGCGATCCAAAATACGTCACGCTCTCGAGGTGCAGAGCAACCAACCGCGCCACGACAGCAGTTGATATAAGTCTAGGTTCGTTTCTAATACTTAAAGTTCCAGAGACCGTATAAGATCGCGGCAAAAGCAAACTGCCCCCACCTGGTCTCGAGCCCGCGATCCAAAATACGTCACGCTCTCGAGGTGCAGAGCAACCAACCGCGCCACGACAGCAGTTGATATAAGTCTAGGTTCGTTTCTAATACTTAAAGTTCCAGAGACCGTATAAGATCGCGGCAAAAGCAAACTGCCCCCACCTGGTCTCGAGCCCGCGATCCAAAATACGTCACGCTCTCGAGGTGCAGAGCAACCAACCGCGCCACGACAGCAGTTGATATAAATCTAGGTTCGTTTCTAATACTTAAAGTTCCAGAGACCGTATAAGATCGCGGCAAAAGCAAACTGCCCCCACCTGGTCTCGAGCCCGCGATCCAAAATACGTCACGCTCTCGAGGTGCAGAGCAACCAACCGCGCCACGACAGCAGTTGATATAAATCTAGGTTCGTTTCTAATACTTAAAGTTCCAGAGACCGTATAAGATCGCGGCAAAAGCAAACTGCCCCCACCTGGTCTCGAGCCCGCGATCCAAAATACGTCACGCTCTCGAGGTGCAGAGCAACCAACCGCGCCACGACAGCAGTTGATATAAATCTAGGTTCGTTTCTAATACTTAAAGTTCCAGAGACCGTATAAGATCGCGGCAAAAGCAAACTGCCCCCACCTGGTCTCGAGCCCGCGATCCAAAATACGTCACGCTCTCGAGGTGCAGAGCAACCAACCGCGCCACGACAGCAGTTGATATAAATCTAGGTTCGTTTCTAATACTTAAAGTTCCAGAGACCGTATAAGATCGCGGCAAAAGCAAACTGCCCCCACCTGGTCTCGAGCCCGCGATCCAAAATACGTCACGCTCTCGAGGTGCAGAGCAACCAACCGCGCCACGACAGCAGTTGATATAAATCTAGGTTCGTTTCTAATACTTAAAGTTCCAGAGACCGTATAAGATCGCGGCAAAAGCAAACTGCCCCCACCTGGTCTCGAGCCCGCGATCCAAAATACGTCACGCTCTCGAGGTGCAGAGCAACCAACCGCGCCACGACAGCAGTTGATATAAATCTAGGTTCGTTTCTAATACTTAAAGTTCCAGAGACCGTATAAGATCGCGGCAAAAGCAAACTGCCCCCACCTGGTCTCGAGCCCGCGATCCAAAATACGTCACGCTCTCGAGGTGCAGAGCAACCAACCGCGCCACGACAGCAGTTGATATAAATCTAGGTTCGTTTCTAATACTTAAAGTTCCAGAGACCGTATAAGATCGCGGCAAAAGCAAACTGCCCCCACCTGGTCTCGAGCCCGCGATCCAAAATACGTCACGCTCTCGAGGTGCAGAGCAACCAACCGCGCCACGACAGCAGTTGATATAAATCTAGGTTCGTTTCTAATACTTAAAGTTCCAGAGACCGTATAAGATCGCGGCAAAAGCAAACTGCCCCCACCTGGTCTCGAGCCCGCGATCCAAAATACGTCACGCTCTCGAGGTGCAGAGCAACCAACCGCGCCACGACAGCAGTTGATATAAATCTAGGTTCGTTTCTAATACTTAAAGTTCCAGAGACCGTATAAGATCGCGGCAAAAGCAAACTGCCCCCACCTGGTCTCGAGCCCGCGATCCAAAATACGTCACGCTCTCGAGGTGCAGAGCAACCAACCGCGCCACGACAGCAGTTGATATAAATCTAGGTTCGTTTCTAATACTTAAAGTTCCAGAGACCGTATAAGATCGCGGCAAAAGCAAACTGCCCCCACCTGGTCTCGAGCCCGCGATCCAAAATACGTCACGCTCTCGAGGTGCAGAGCAACCAACCGCGCCACGACAGCAGTTGATATAAATCTAGGTTCGTTTCTAATACTTAAAGTTCCAGAGACCGTATAAGATCGCGGCAAAAGCAAACTGCCCCCACCTGGTCTCGAGCCCGCGATCCAAAATACGTCACGCTCTCGAGGTGCAGAGCAACCAACCGCGCCACGACAGCAGTTGATATAAATCTAGGTTCGTTTCTAATACTTAAAGTTCCAGAGACCGTATAAGATCGCGGCAAAAGCAAACTGCCCCCACCTGGTCTCGAGCCCGCGATCCAAAATACGTCACGCTCTCGAGGTGCAGAGCAACCAACCGCGCCACGACAGCAGTTGATATAAATCTAGGTTCGTTTCTAATACTTAAAGTTCCAGAGACCGTATAAGATCGCGGCAAAAGCAAACTGCCCCCACCTGGTCTCGAGCCCGCGATCCAAAATACGTCACGCTCTCGAGGTGCAGAGCAACCAACCGCGCCACGACAGCAGTTGATATAAATCTAGGTTCGTTTCTAATACTTAAAGTTCCAGAGACCGTATAAGATCGCGGCAAAAGCAAACTGCCCCCACCTGGTCTCGAGCCCGCGATCCAAAATACGTCACGCTCTCGAGGTGCAGAGCAACCAACCGCGCCACGACAGCAGTTGATATAAATCTAGGTTCGTTTCTAATACTTAAAGTTCCAGAGACCGTATAAGATCGCGGCAAAAGCAAACTGCCCCCACCTGGTCTCGAGCCCGCGATCCAAAATACGTCACGCTCTCGAGGTGCAGAGCAACCAACCGCGCCACGACAGCAGTTGATATAAGTCTAGGTTCGTTTCTAATACTTAAAGTTCCAGAGACCGTATAAGATCGCGGCAAAAGCAAACTGCCCCCACCTGGTCTCGAGCCCGCGATCCAAAATACGTCACGCTCTCGAGGTGCAGAGCAACCAACCGCGCCACGACAGCAGTTGATATAAATCTAGGTTCGTTTCTAATACTTAAAGTTCCAGAGACCGTATAAGATCGCGGCAAAAGCAAACTGCCCCCACCTGGTCTCGAGCCCGCGATCCAAAATACGTCACGCTCTCGAGGTGCAGAGCAACCAACCGCGCCACGACAGCAGTTGATATAAGTCTAGGTTCGTTTCTAATACTTAAAGTTCCAGAGACCGTATAAGATCGCGGCAAAAGCAAACTGCCCCCACCTGGTCTCGAGCCCGCGATCCAAAATACGTCACGCTCTCGAGGTGCAGAGCAACCAACCGCGCCACGACAGCAGTTGATATAAGTCTAGGTTCGTTTCTAATACTTAAAGTTCCAGAGACCGTATAAGATCGCGGCAAAAGCAAACTGCCCCCACCTGGTCTCGAGCCCGCGATCCAAAATACGTCACGCTCTCGAGGTGCAGAGCAACCAACCGCGCCACGACAGCAGTTGATATAAATCTAGGTTCGTTTCTAATACTTAAAGTTCCAGAGACCGTATAAGATCGCGGCAAAAGCAAACTGCCCCCACCTGGTCTCGAGCCCGCGATCCAAAATACGTCACGCTCTCGAGGTGCAGAGCAACCAACCGCGCCACGACAGCAGTTGCTATAAATCTAGGTTCGTTTCTAATACTTAAAGTTCCAGAGACCGTATAAGATCGCGGCAAAAGCAAACTGCCCCCACCTGGTCTCGAGCCCGCGATCCAAAATACGTCACGCTCTCGAGGTGCAGAGCAACCAACCGCGCCACGACAGCAGTTGATATAAATCTAGGTTCGTTTCTAATACTTAAAGTTCCAGAGACCGTATAAGATCGCGGCAAAAGCAAACTGCCCCCACCTGGTCTCGAGCCCGCGATCCAAAATACGTCACGCTCTCGAGGTGCAGAGCAACCAACCGCGCCACGACAGCAGTTGATATAAATCTAGGTTCGTTTCTAATACTTAAAGTTCCAGAGACCGTATAAGATCGCGGCAAAAGCAAACTGCCCCCACCTGGTCTCGAGCCCGCGATCCAAAATACGTCACGCTCTCGAGGTGCAGAGCAACCAACCGCGCCACGACAGCAGTTGATATAAGTCTAGGTTCGTTTCTAATACTTAAAGTTCCAGAGACCGTATAAGATCGCGGCAAAAGCAAACTGCCCCCACCTGGTCTCGAGCCCGCGATCCAAAATACGTCACGCTCTCGAGGTGCAGAGCAACCAACCGCGCCACGACAGCAGTTGATATAAGTCTAGGTTCGTTTCTAATACTTAAAGTTCCAGAGACCGTATAAGATCGCGGCAAAAGCAAACTGCCCCCACCTGGTCTCGAGCCCGCGATCCAAAATACGTCACGCTCTCGAGGTGCAGAGCAACCAACCGCGCCACGACAGCAGTTGATATAAGTCTAGGTTCGTTTCTAATACTTAAAGTTCCAGAGACCGTATAAGATCGCGGCAAAAGCAAACTGCCCCCACCTGGTCTCGAGCCCGCGATCCAAAATACGTCACGCTCTCGAGGTGCAGAGCAACCAACCGCGCCACGACAGCAGTTGATATAAATCTAGGTTCGTTTCTAATACTTAAAGTTCCAGAGACCGTATAAGATCGCGGCAAAAGCAAACTGCCAACACCTGGTCTCGAGCCCGCGATCCAAAATACGTCACGCTCTCGAGGTGCAGAACAACCAACCGCGCCACGACAGCAGTTGATATAAATCTAGGTTCGTTTCTAATACTTAAAGTTCCAGAGACCGTATAAGATCGCGGCAAAAGCAAACTGCCCCCACCTGGTCTCGAGCCCGCGATCCAAAATACGTCACGCTCTCGAGGTGCAGAGCAACCAACCGCGCCACGACAGCAGTTGATATAAATTTAGGTTCGTTTCTAATACTTAAAGTTCCAGAGACCGTATAAGATCGCGGCAAAAGCAAACTGCCCCCACCTGGTCTCGAGCCCGCGATCCAAAATACGTCACGCTCTCGAGGTGCAGAGCAACCAACCGCGCCACGACAGCAGTTGATATAAATCTAGGTTCGTTTCTAATACTTAAAGTTCCAGAGACCGTATAAGATCGCGGCAAAAGCAAACTGCCCCCACCTGGTCTCGAGCCCGCGATCCAAAATACGTCACGCTCTCGAGGTGCAGAGCAACCAACCGCGCCACGACAGCAGTTGATATAAATCTAGGTTCGTTTCTAATACTTAAAGTTCCAGAGACCGTATAAGATCGCGGCAAAAGCAAACTGCCCCCACCTGGTCTCGAGCCCGCGATCCAAAATACGTCACGCTCTCGAGGTGCAGAGCAACCAACCGCGCCACGACAGCAGTTGATATAAATCTAGGTTCGTTTCTAATACTTAAAGTTCCAGAGACCGTATAAGATCGCGGCAAAAGCAAACTGCCCCCACCTGGTCTCGAGCCCGCGATCCAAAATACGTCACGCTCTCGAGGTGCAGAGCAACCAACCGCGCCACGACAGCAGTTGATATAAATCTAGGTTCGTTTCTAATACTTAAAGTTCCAGAGACCGTATAAGATCGCGGCAAAAGCAAACTGCCCCCACCTGGTCTCGAGCCCGCGATCCAAAATACGTCACGCTCTCGAGGTGCAGAGCAACCAACCGCGCCACGACAGCAGTTGATATAAATCTAGGTTCGTTTCTAATACTTAAAGTTCCAGAGACCGTATAAGATCGCGGCAAAAGCAAACTGCCCCCACCTGGTCTCGAGCCCGCGATCCAAAATACGTCACGCTCTCGAGGTGCAGAGCAACCAACCGCGCCACGACAGCAGTTGATATAAATCTAGGTTCGTTTCTAATACTTAAAGTTCCAGAGACCGTATAAGATCGCGGCAAAAGCAAACTGCCCCCACCTGGTCTCGAGCCCGCGATCCAAAATACGTCACGCTCTCGAGGTGCAGAGCAACCAACCGCGCCACGACAGCAGTTGATATAAGTCTAGGTTCGTTTCTAATACTTAAAGTTCCAGAGACCGTATAAGATCGCGGCAAAAGCAAACTGCCCCCACCTGGTCTCGAGCCCGCGATCCAAAATACGTCACGCTCTCGAGGTGCAGAGCAACCAACCGCGCCACGACAGCAGTTGATATAAGTCTAGGTTCGTTTCTAATACTTAAAGTTCCAGAGACCGTATAAGATCGCGGCAAAAGCAAACTGCCCCCACCTGGTCTCGAGCCCGCGATCCAAAATACGTCACGCTCTCGAGGTGCAGAGCAACCAACCGCGCCACGACAGCAGTTGATATAAGTCTAGGTTCGTTTCTAATACTTAAAGTTCCAGAGACCGTATAAGATCGCGGCAAAAGCAAACTGCCCCCACCTGGTCTCGAGCCCGCGATCCAAAATACGTCACGCTCTCGAGGTGCAGAGCAACCAACCGCGCCACGACAGCAGTTGATATAAGTCTAGGTTCGTTTCTAATACTTAAAGTTCCAGAGACCGTATAAGATCGCGGCAAAAGCAAACTGCCCCCACCTGGTCTCGAGCCCGCGATCCAAAATACGTCACGCTCTCGAGGTGCAGAGCAACCAACCGCGCCACGACAGCAGTTGATATAAGTCTAGGTTCGTTTCTAATACTTAAAGTTCCAGAGACCGTATAAGATCGCGGCAAAAGCAAACTGCCCCCACCTGGTCTCGAGCCCGCGATCCAAAATACGTCACGCTCTCGAGGTGCAGAGCAACCAACCGCGCCACGACAGCAGTTGATATAAGTCTAGGTTCGTTTCTAATACTTAAAGTTCCAGAGACCGTATAAGATCGCGGCAAAAGCAAACTGCCCCCACCTGGTCTCGAGCCCGCGATCCAAAATACGTCACGCTCTCGAGGTGCAGAGCAACCAACCGCGCCACGACAGCAGTTGATATAAGTCTAGGTTCGTTTCTAATACTTAAAGTTCCAGAGACCGTATAAGATCGCGGCAAAAGCAAACTGCCCCCACCTGGTCTCGAGCCCGCGATCCAAAATACGTCACGCTCTCGAGGTGCAGAGCAACCAACCGCGCCACGACAGCAGTTGATATAAGTCTAGGTTCGTTTCTAATACTTAAAGTTCCAGAGACCGTATAAGATCGCGGCAAAAGCAAACTGCCCCCACCTGGTCTCGAGCCCGCGATCCAAAATACGTCACGCTCTCGAGGTGCAGAGCAACCAACCGCGCCACGACAGCAGTTGATATAAATCTAGGTTCGTTTCTAATACTTAAAGTTCCAGAGACCGTATAAGATCGCGGCAAAAGCAAACTGCCCCCACCTGGTCTCGAGCCCGCGATCCAAAATACGTCACGCTCTCGAGGTGCAGAGCAACCAACCGCGCCACGACAGCAGTTGATATAAATCTAGGTTCGTTTCTAATACTTAAAGTTCCAGAGACCGTATAAGATCGCGGCAAAAGCAAACTGCCCCCACCTGGTCTCGAGCCCGCGATCCAAAATACGTCACGCTCTCGAGGTGCAGAGCAACCAACCGCGCCACGACAGCAGTTGATATAAATCTAGGTTCGTTTCTAATACTTAAAGTTCCAGAGACCGTATAAGATCGCGGCAAAAGCAAACTGCCCCCACCTGGTCTCGAGCCCGCGATCCAAAATACGTCACGCTCTCGAGGTGCAGAGCAACCAACCGCGCCACGACAGCAGTTGATATAAATCTAGGTTCGTTTCTAATACTTAAAGTTCCAGAGACCGTATAAGATCGCGGCAAAAGCAAACTGCCCCCACCTGGTCTCGAGCCCGCGATCCAAAATACGTCACGCTCTCGAGGTGCAGAGCAACCAACCGCGCCACGACAGCAGTTGATATAAATCTAGGTTCGTTTCTAATACTTAAAGTTCCAGAGACCGTATAAGATCGCGGCAAAAGCAAACTGCCCCCACCTGGTCTCGAGCCCGCGATCCAAAATACGTCACGCTCTCGAGGTGCAGAGCAACCAACCGCGCCACGACAGCAGTTGATATAAATCTAGGTTCGTTTCTAATACTTAAAGTTCCAGAGACCGTATAAGATCGCGGCAAAAGCAAACTGCCCCCACCTGGTCTCGAGCCCGCGATCCAAAATACGTCACGCTCTCGAGGTGCAGAGCAACCAACCGCGCCACGACAGCAGTTGATATAAATCTAGGTTCGTTTCTAATACTTAAAGTTCCAGAGACCGTATAAGATCGCGGCAAAAGCAAACTGCCCCCACCTGGTCTCGAGCCCGCGATCCAAAATACGTCACGCTCTCGAGGTGCAGAGCAACCAACCGCGCCACGACAGCAGTTGATATAAGTCTAGGTTCGTTTCTAATACTTAAAGTTCCAGAGACCGTATAAGATCGCGGCAAAAGCAAACTGCCCCCACCTGGTCTCGAGCCCGCGATCCAAAATACGTCACGCTCTCGAGGTGCAGAGCAACCAACCGCGCCACGACAGCAGTTGATATAAATCTAGGTTCGTTTCTAATACTTAAAGTTCCAGAGACCGTATAAGATCGCGGCAAAAGCAAACTGCCCCCACCTGGTCTCGAGCCCGCGATCCAAAATACGTCACGCTCTCGAGGTGCAGAGCAACCAACCGCGCCACGACAGCAGTTGATATAAATCTAGGTTCGTTTCTAATACTTAAAGTTCCAGAGACCGTATAAGATCGCGGCAAAAGCAAACTGCCCCCACCTGGTCTCGAGCCCGCGATCCAAAATACGTCACGCTCTCGAGGTGCAGAGCAACCAACCGCGCCACGACAGCAGTTGATATAAGTCTAGGTTCGTTGTTTAATACTTAAAGTTCCAGAGACCGTATAAGATCGCGGCAAAAGCAAACTGCCCCCACCTGGTCTCGAGCCCGCGATCCAAAATACGTCACGCTCTCGAGGTGCAGAGCAACCAACCGCGCCACGACAGCAGTTGATATAAATCTAGGTTCGTTTCTAATACTTAAAGTTCCAGAGACCGTATAAGATCGCGGCAAAAGCAAACTGCCCCCACCTGGTCTCGAGCCCGCGATCCAAAATACGTCACGCTCTCGAGGTGCAGAGCAACCAACCGCGCCACGACAGCAGTTGATATAAATCTAGGTTCGTTTCTAATACTTAAAGTTCCAGAGACCGTATAAGATCGCGGCAAAAGCAAACTGCCCCCACCTGGTCTCGAGCCCGCGATCCAAAATACGTCACGCTCTCGAGGTGCAGAGCAACCAACCGCGCCACGACAGCAGTTGATATAAATCTAGGTTCGTTTCTAATACTTAAAGTTCCAGAGACCGTATAAGATCGCGGCAAAAGCAAACTGCCCCCACCTGGTCTCGAGCCCGCGATCCAAAATACGTCACGCTCTCGAGGTGCAGAGCAACCAACCGCGCCACGACAGCAGTTGATATAAATCTAGGTTCGTTTCTAATACTTAAAGTTCCAGAGACCGTATAAGATCGCGGCAAAAGCAAACTGCCCCCACCTGGTCTCGAGCCCGCGATCCAAAATACGTCACGCTCTCGAGGTGCAGAGCAACCAACCGCGCCACGACAGCAGTTGATATAAATCTAGGTTCGTTTCTAATACTTAAAGTTCCAGAGACCGTATAAGATCGCGGCAAAAGCAAACTGCCCCCACCTGGTCTCGAGCCCGCGATCCAAAATACGTCACGCTCTCGAGGTGCAGAGCAACCAACCGCGCCACGACAGCAGTTGATATAAATCTAGGTTCGTTTCTAATACTTAAAGTTCCAGAGACCGTATAAGATCGCGGCAAAAGCAAACTGCCCCCACCTGGTCTCGAGCCCGCGATCCAAAATACGTCACGCTCTCGAGGTGCAGAGCAACCAACCGCGCCACGACAGCAGTTGATATAAATCTAGGTTCGTTTCTAATACTTAAAGTTCCAGAGACCGTATAAGATCGCGGCAAAAGCAAACTGCCCCCACCTGGTCTCGAGCCCGCGATCCAAAATACGTCACGCTCTCGAGGTGCAGAGCAACCAACCGCGCCACGACAGCAGTTGATATAAATCTAGGTTCGTTTCTAATACTTAAAGTTCCAGAGACCGTATAAGATCGCGGCAAAAGCAAACTGCCCCCACCTGGTCTCGAGCCCGCGATCCAAAATACGTCACGCTCTCGAGGTGCAGAGCAACCAACCGCGCCACGACAGCAGTTGATATAAATCTAGGTTCGTTTCTAATACTTAAAGTTCCAGAGACCGTATAAGATCGCGGCAAAAGCAAACTGCCCCCACCTGGTCTCGAGCCCGCGATCCAAAATACGTCACGCTCTCGAGGTGCAGAGCAACCAACCGCGCCACGACAGCAGTTGATATAAATCTAGGTTCGTTTCTAATACTTAAAGTTCCAGAGACCGTATAAGATCGCGGCAAAAGCAAACTGCCCCCACCTGGTCTCGAGCCCGCGATCCAAAATACGTCACGCTCTCGAGGTGCAGAGCAACCAACCGCGCCACGACAGCAGTTGATATAAATCTAGGTTCGTTTCTAATACTTAAAGTTCCAGAGACCGTATAAGATCGCGGCAAAAGCAAACTGCCCCCACCTGGTCTCGAGCCCGCGATCCAAAATACGTCACGCTCTCGAGGTGCAGAGCAACCAACCGCGCCACGACAGCAGTTGATATAAATCTAGGTTCGTTTCTAATACTTAAAGTTCCAGAGACCGTATAAGATCGCGGCAAAAGCAAACTGCCCCCACCTGGTCTCGAGCCCGCGATCCAAAATACGTCACGCTCTCGAGGTGCAGAGCAACCAACCGCGCCACGACAGCAGTTGATATAAATCTAGGTTCGTTTCTAATACTTAAAGTTCCAGAGACCGTATAAGATCGCGGCAAAAGCAAACTGCCCCCACCTGGTCTCGAGCCCGCGATCCAAAATACGTCACGCTCTCGAGGTGCAGAGCAACCAACCGCGCCACGACAGCAGTTGATATAAATCTAGGTTCGTTTCTAATACTTAAAGTTCCAGAGACCGTATAAGATCGCGGCAAAAGCAAACTGCCCCCACCTGGTCTCGAGCCCGCGATCCAAAATACGTCACGCTCTCGAGGTGCAGAGCAACCAACCGCGCCACGACAGCAGTTGATATAAATCTAGGTTCGTTTCTAATACTTAAAGTTCCAGAGACCGTATAAGATCGCGGCAAAAGCAAACTGCCCCCACCTGGTCTCGAGCCCGCGATCCAAAATACGTCACGCTCTCGAGGTGCAGAGCAACCAACCGCGCCACGACAGCAGTTGATATAAATCTAGGTTCGTTTCTAATACTTAAAGTTCCAGAGACCGTATAAGATCGCGGCAAAAGCAAACTGCCCCCACCTGGTCTCGAGCCCGCGATCCAAAATACGTCACGCTCTCGAGGTGCAGAGCAACCAACCGCGCCACGACAGCAGTTGATATAAGTCTAGGTTCGTTTCTAATACTTAAAGTTCCAGAGACCGTATAAGATCGCGGCAAAAGCAAACTGCCCCCACCTGGTCTCGAGCCCGCGATCCAAAATACGTCACGCTCTCGAGGTGCAGAGCAACCAACCGCGCCACGACAGCAGTTGATATAAATCTAGGTTCGTTTCTAATACTTAAAGTTCCAGAGACCGTATAAGATCGCGGCAAAAGCAAACTGCCCCCACCTGGTCTCGAGCCCGCGATCCAAAATACGTCACGCTCTCGAGGTGCAGAGCAACCAACCGCGCCACGACAGCAGTTGATATAAGTCTAGGTTCGTTTCTAATACTTAAAGTTCCAGAGACCGTATAAGATCGCGGCAAAAGCAAACTGCCCCCACCTGGTCTCGAGCCCGCGATCCAAAATACGTCACGCTCTCGAGGTGCAGAGCAACCAACCGCGCCACGACAGCAGTTGATATAAATCTAGGTTCGTTTCTAATACTTAAAGTTCCAGAGACCGTATAAGATCGCGGCAAAAGCAAACTGCCCCCACCTGGTCTCGAGCCCGCGATCCAAAATACGTCACGCTCTCGAGGTGCAGAGCAACCAACCGCGCCACGACAGCAGTTGATATAAGTCTAGGTTCGTTTCTAATACTTAAAGTTCCAGAGACCGTATAAGATCGCGGCAAAAGCAAACTGCCCCCACCTGGTCTCGAGCCCGCGATCCAAAATACGTCACGCTCTCGAGGTGCAGAGCAACCAACCGCGCCACGACAGCAGTTGATATAAATCTAGGTTCGTTTCTAATACTTAAAGTTCCAGAGACCGTATAAGATCGCGGCAAAAGCAAACTGCCCCCACCTGGTCTCGAGCCCGCGATCCAAAATACGTCACGCTCTCGAGGTGCAGAGCAACCAACCGCGCCACGACAGCAGTTGATATAAGTCTAGGTTCGTTTCTAATACTTAAAGTTCCAGAGACCGTATAAGATCGCGGCAAAAGCAAACTGCCCCCACCTGGTCTCGAGCCCGCGATCCAAAATACGTCACGCTCTCGAGGTGCAGAGCAACCAACCGCGCCACGACAGCAGTTGATATAAATCTAGGTTCGTTTCTAATACTTAAAGTTCCAGAGACCGTATAAGATCGCGGCAAAAGCAAACTGCCCCCACCTGGTCTCGAGCCCGCGATCCAAAATACGTCACGCTCTCGAGGTGCAGAGCAACCAACCGCGCCACGACAGCAGTTGATATAAGTCTAGGTTCGTTTCTAATACTTAAAGTTCCAGAGACCGTATAAGATCGCGGCAAAAGCAAACTGCCCCCACCTGGTCTCGAGCCCGCGATCCAAAATACGTCACGCTCTCGAGGTGCAGAGCAACCAACCGCGCCACGACAGCAGTTGATATAAATCTAGGTTCGTTTCTAATACTTAAAGTTCCAGAGACCGTATAAGATCGCGGCAAAAGCAAACTGCCCCCACCTGGTCTCGAGCCCGCGATCCAAAATACGTCACGCTCTCGGGGTGCAGAGCAACCAACCGCGCCACGACAGCAGTTGATATAAGTCTAGGTTCGTTTCTAATACTTAAAGTTCCAGAGACCGTATAAGATCGCGGCAAAAGCAAACTGCCCCCACCTGGTCTCGAGCCCGCGATCCAAAATACGTCACGCTCTCGAGGTGCAGAGCAACCAACCGCGCCACGACAGCAGTTGATATAAATCTAGGTTCGTTTCTAATACTTAAAGTTCCAGAGACCGTATAAGATCGCGGCAAAAGCAAACTGCCCCCACCTGGTCTCGAGCCCGCGATCCAAAATACGTCACGCTCTCGAGGTGCAGAGCAACCAACCGCGCCACGACAGCAGTTGATATAAATCTAGGTTCGTTTCTAATACTTAAAGTTCCAGAGACCGTATAAGATCGCGGCAAAAGCAAACTGCCCCCACCTGGTCTCGAGCCCGCGATCCAAAATACGTCACGCTCTCGAGGTGCAGAGCAACCAACCGCGCCACGACAGCAGTTGATATAAATCTAGGTTCGTTTCTAATACTTAAAGTTCCAGAGACCGTATAAGATCGCGGCAAAAGCAAACTGCCCCCACCTGGTCTCGAGCCCGCGATCCAAAATACGTCACGCTCTCGAGGTGCAGAGCAACCAACCGCGCCACGACAGCAGTTGATATAAATCTAGGTTCGTTTCTAATACTTAAAGTTCCAGAGACCGTATAAGATCGCGGCAAAAGCAAACTGCCCCCACCTGGTCTCGAGCCCGCGATCCAAAATACGTCACGCTCTCGAGGTGCAGAGCAACCAACCGCGCCACGACAGCAGTTGATATAAGTCTAGGTTCGTTTCTAATACTTAAAGTTCCAGAGACCGTATAAGATCGCGGCAAAAGCAAACTGCCCCCACCTGGTCTCGAGCCCGCGATCCAAAATACGTCACGCTCTCGAGGTGCAGAGCAACCAACCGCGCCACGACAGCAGTTGATATAAATCTAGGTTCGTTTCTAATACTTAAAGTTCCAGAGACCGTATAAGATCGCGGCAAAAGCAAACTGCCCCCACCTGGTCTCGAGCCCGCGATCCAAAATACGTCACGCTCTCGAGGTGCAGAGCAACCAACCGCGCCACGACAGCAGTTGATATAAGTCTAGGTTCGTTTCTAATACTTAAAGTTCCAGAGACCGTATAAGATCGCGGCAAAAGCAAACTGCCCCCACCTGGTCTCGAGCCCGCGATCCAAAATACGTCACGCTCTCGAGGTGCAGAGCAACCAACCGCGCCACGACAGCAGTTGATATAAATCTAGGTTCGTTTCTAATACTTAAAGTTCCAGAGACCGTATAAGATCGCGGCAAAAGCAAACTGCCCCCACCTGGTCTCGAGCCCGCGATCCAAAATACGTCACGCTCTCGAGGTGCAGAGCAACCAACCGCGCCACGACAGCAGTTGATATAAGTCTAGGTTCGTTTCTAATACTTAAAGTTCCAGAGACCGTATAAGATCGCGGCAAAAGCAAACTGCCCCCACCTGGTCTCGAGCCCGCGATCCAAAATACGTCACGCTCTCGAGGTGCAGAGCAACCAACCGCGCCACGACAGCAGTTGATATAAATCTAGGTTCGTTTCTAATACTTAAAGTTCCAGAGACCGTATAAGATCGCGGCAAAAGCAAACTGCCCCCACCTGGTCTCGAGCCCGCGATCCAAAATACGTCACGCTCTCGAGGTGCAGAGCAACCAACCGCGCCACGACAGCAGTTGATATAAGTCTAGGTTCGTTTCTAATACTTAAAGTTCCAGAGACCGTATAAGATCGCGGCAAAAGCAAACTGCCCCCACCTGGTCTCGAGCCCGCGATCCAAAATACGTCACGCTCTCGAGGTGCAGAGCAACCAACCGCGCCACGACAGCAGTTGATATAAATCTAGGTTCGTTTCTAATACTTAAAGTTCCAGAGACCGTATAAGATCGCGGCAAAAGCAAACTGCCCCCACCTGGTCTCGAGCCCGCGATCCAAAATACGTCACGCTCTCGAGGTGCAGAGCAACCAACCGCGCCACGACAGCAGTTGATATAAATCTAGGTTCGTTTCTAATACTTAAAGTTCCAGAGACCGTATAAGATCGCGGCAAAAGCAAACTGCCCCCACCTGGTCTCGAGCCCGCGATCCAAAATACGTCACGCTCTCGAGGTGCAGAGCAACCAACCGCGCCACGACAGCAGTTGATATAAATCTAGGTTCGTTTCTAATACTTAAAGTTCCAGAGACCGTATAAGATCGCGGCAAAAGCAAACTGCCCCCACCTGGTCTCGAGCCCGCGATCCAAAATACGTCACGCTCTCGAGGTGCAGAGCAACCAACCGCGCCACGACAGCAGTTGATATAAATCTAGGTTCGTTTCTAATACTTAAAGTTCCAGAGACCGTATAAGATCGCGGCAAAAGCAAACTGCCCCCACCTGGTCTCGAGCCCGCGATCCAAAATACGTCACGCTCTCGAGGTGCAGAGCAACCAACCGCGCCACGACAGCAGTTGATATAAATCTAGGTTCGTTTCTAATACTTAAAGTTCCAGAGACCGTATAAGATCGCGGCAAAAGCAAACTGCCCCCACCTGGTCTCGAGCCCGCGATCCAAAATACGTCACGCTCTCGAGGTGCAGAGCAACCAACCGCGCCACGACAGCAGTTGATATAAATCTAGGTTCGTTTCTAATACTTAAAGTTCCAGAGACCGTATAAGATCGCGGCAAAAGCAAACTGCCCCCACCTGGTCTCGAGCCCGCGATCCAAAATACGTCACGCTCTCGAGGTGCAGAGCAACCAACCGCGCCACGACAGCAGTTGATATAAATCTAGGTTCGTTTCTAATACTTAAAGTTCCAGAGACCGTATAAGATCGCGGCAAAAGCAAACTGCCCCCACCTGGTCTCGAGCCCGCGATCCAAAATACGTCACGCTCTCGAGGTGCAGAGCAACCAACCGCGCCACGACAGCAGTTGATATAAATCTAGGTTCGTTTCTAATACTTAAAGTTCCAGAGACCGTATAAGATCGCGGCAAAAGCAAACTGCCCCCACCTGGTCTCGAGCCCGCGATCCAAAATACGTCACGCTCTCGAGGTGCAGAGCAACCAACCGCGCCACGACAGCAGTTGATATAAATCTAGGTTCGTTTCTAATACTTAAAGTTCCAGAGACCGTATAAGATCGCGGCAAAAGCAAACTGCCCCCACCTGGTCTCGAGCCCGCGATCCAAAATACGTCACGCTCTCGAGGTGCAGAGCAACCAACCGCGCCACGACAGCAGTTGATATAAATCTAGGTTCGTTTCTAATACTTAAAGTTCCAGAGACCGTATAAGATCGCGGCAAAAGCAAACTGCCCCCACCTGGTCTCGAGCCCGCGATCCAAAATACGTCACGCTCTCGAGGTGCAGAGCAACCAACCGCGCCACGACAGCAGTTGATATAAATCTAGGTTCGTTTCTAATACTTAAAGTTCCAGAGACCGTATAAGATCGCGGCAAAAGCAAACTGCCCCCACCTGGTCTCGAGCCCGCGATCCAAAATACGTCACGCTCTCGAGGTGCAGAGCAACCAACCGCGCCACGACAGCAGTTGATATAAATCTAGGTTCGTTTCTAATACTTAAAGTTCCAGAGACCGTATAAGATCGCGGCAAAAGCAAACTGCCCCCACCTGGTCTCGAGCCCGCGATCCAAAATACGTCACGCTCTCGAGGTGCAGAGCAACCAACCGCGCCACGACAGCAGTTGATATAAATCTAGGTTCGTTTCTAATACTTAAAGTTCCAGAGACCGTATAAGATCGCGGCAAAAGCAAACTGCCCCCACCTGGTCTCGAGCCCGCGATCCAAAATACGTCACGCTCTCGAGGTGCAGAGCAACCAACCGCGCCACGACAGCAGTTGATATAAATCTAGGTTCGTTTCTAATACTTAAAGTTCCAGAGACCGTATAAGATCGCGGCAAAAGCAAACTGCCCCCACCTGGTCTCGAGCCCGCGATCCAAAATACGTCACGCTCTCGAGGTGCAGAGCAACCAACCGCGCCACGACAGCAGTTGATATAAATCTAGGTTCGTTTCTAATACTTAAAGTTCCAGAGACCGTATAAGATCGCGGCAAAAGCAAACTGCCCCCACCTGGTCTCGAGCCCGCGATCCAAAATACGTCACGCTCTCGAGGTGCAGAGCAACCAACCGCGCCACGACAGCAGTTGATATAAATCTAGGTTCGTTTCTAATACTTAAAGTTCCAGAGACCGTATAAGATCGCGGCAAAAGCAAACTGCCCCCACCTGGTCTCGAGCCCGCGATCCAAAATACGTCACGCTCTCGAGGTGCAGAGCAACCAACCGCGCCACGACAGCAGTTGATATAAATCTAGGTTCGTTTCTAATACTTAAAGTTCCAGAGACCGTATAAGATCGCGGCAAAAGCAAACTGCCCCCACCTGGTCTCGAGCCCGCGATCCAAAATACGTCACGCTCTCGAGGTGCAGAGCAACCAACCGCGCCACGACAGCAGTTGATATAAATCTAGGTTCGTTTCTAATACTTAAAGTTCCAGAGACCGTATAAGATCGCGGCAAAAGCAAACTGCCCCCACCTGGTCTCGAGCCCGCGATCCAAAATACGTCACGCTCTCGAGGTGCAGAGCAACCAACCGCGCCACGACAGCAGTTGATATAAATCTAGGTTCGTTTCTAATACTTAAAGTTCCAGAGACCGTATAAGATCGCGGCAAAAGCAAACTGCCCCCACCTGGTCTCGAGCCCGCGATCCAAAATACGTCACGCTCTCGAGGTGCAGAGCAACCAACCGCGCCACGACAGCAGTTGATATAAATCTAGGTTCGTTTCTAATACTTAAAGTTCCAGAGACCGTATAAGATCGCGGCAAAAGCAAACTGCCCCCACCTGGTCTCGAGCCCGCGATCCAAAATACGTCACGCTCTCGAGGTGCAGAGCAACCAACCGCGCCACGACAGCAGTTGATATAAGTCTAGGTTCGTTTCTAATACTTAAAGTTCCAGAGACCGTATAAGATCGCGGCAAAAGCAAACTGCCCCCACCTGGTCTCGAGCCCGCGATCCAAAATACGTCACGCTCTCGAGGTGCAGAGCAACCAACCGCGCCACGACAGCAGTTGATATAAATCTAGGTTCGTTTCTAATACTTAAAGTTCCAGAGACCGTATAAGATCGCGGCAAAAGCAAACTGCCCCCACCTGGTCTCGAGCCCGCGATCCAAAATACGTCACGCTCTCGAGGTGCAGAGCAACCAACCGCGCCACGACAGCAGTTGATATAAGTCTAGGTTCGTTTCTAATACTTAAAGTTCCAGAGACCGTATAAGATCGCGGCAAAAGCAAACTGCCCCCACCTGGTCTCGAGCCCGCGATCCAAAATACGTCACGCTCTCGAGGTGCAGAGCAACCAACCGCGCCACGACAGCAGTTGATATAAATCTAGGTTCGTTTCTAATACTTAAAGTTCCAGAGACCGTATAAGATCGCGGCAAAAGCAAACTGCCCCCACCTGGTCTCGAGCCCGCGATCCAAAATACGTCACGCTCTCGAGGTGCAGAGCAACCAACCGCGCCACGACAGCAGTTGATATAAGTCTAGGTTCGTTTCTAATACTTAAAGTTCCAGAGACCGTATAAGATCGCGGCAAAAGCAAACTGCCCCCACCTGGTCTCGAGCCCGCGATCCAAAATACGTCACGCTCTCGAGGTGCAGAGCAACCAACCGCGCCACGACAGCAGTTGATATAAATCTAGGTTCGTTTCTAATACTTAAAGTTCCAGAGACCGTATAAGATCGCGGCAAAAGCAAACTGCCCCCACCTGGTCTCGAGCCCGCGATCCAAAATACGTCACGCTCTCGAGGTGCAGAGCAACCAACCGCGCCACGACAGCAGTTGATATAAATCTAGGTTCGTTTCTAATACTTAAAGTTCCAGAGACCGTATAAGATCGCGGCAAAAGCAAACTGCCCCCACCTGGTCTCGAGCCCGCGATCCAAAATACGTCACGCTCTCGAGGTGCAGAGCAACCAACCGCGCCACGACAGCAGTTGATATAAATCTAGGTTCGTTTCTAATACTTAAAGTTCCAGAGACCGTATAAGATCGCGGCAAAAGCAAACTGCCCCCACCTGGTCTCGAGCCCGCGATCCAAAATACGTCACGCTCTCGAGGTGCAGAGCAACCAACCGCGCCACGACAGCAGTTGATATAAATCTAGGTTCGTTTCTAATACTTAAAGTTCCAGAGACCGTATAAGATCGCGGCAAAAGCAAACTGCCCCCACCTGGTCTCGAGCCCGCGATCCAAAATACGTCACGCTCTCGAGGTGCAGAGCAACCAACCGCGCCACGACAGCAGTTGATATAAATCTAGGTTCGTTTCTAATACTTAAAGTTCCAGAGACCGTATAAGATCGCGGCAAAAGCAAACTGCCCCCACCTGGTCTCGAGCCCGCGATCCAAAATACGTCACGCTCTCGAGGTGCAGAGCAACCAACCGCGCCACGACAGCAGTTGATATAAATCTAGGTTCGTTTCTAATACTTTCAGTTCCAGAGACCGTATAAGATCGCGGCAAAAGCAAACTGCCCCCACCTGGTCTCGAGCCCGCGATCCAAAATACGTCACGCTCTCGAGGTGCAGAGCAACCAACCGCGCCACGACAGCAGTTGATATAAGTCTAGGTTCGTTTCTAATACTTAAAGTTCCAGAGACCGTATAAGATCGCGGCAAAAGCAAACTGCCCCCACCTGGTCTCGAGCCCGCGATCCAAAATACGTCACGCTCTCGAGGTGCAGAGCAACCAACCGCGCCACGACAGCAGTTGATATAAGTCTAGGTTCGTTTCTAATACTTAAAGTTCCAGAGACCGTATAAGATCGCGGCAAAAGCAAACTGCCCCCACCTGGTCTCGAGCCCGCGATCCAAAATACGTCACGCTCTCGAGGTGCAGAGCAACCAACCGCGCCACGACAGCAGTTGATATAAGTCTAGGTTCGTTTCTAATACTTAAAGTTCCAGAGACCGTATAAGATCGCGGCAAAAGCAAACTGCCCCCACCTGGTCTCGAGCCCGCGATCCAAAATACGTCACGCTCTCGAGGTGCAGAGCAACCAACCGCGCCACGACAGCAGTTGATATAAGTCTAGGTTCGTTTCTAATACTTAAAGTTCCAGAGACCGTATAAGATCGCGGCAAAAGCAAACTGCCCCCACCTGGTCTCGAGCCCGCGATCCAAAATACGTCACGCTCTCGAGGTGCAGAGCAACCAACCGCGCCACGACAGCAGTTGATATAAGTCTAGGTTCGTTTCTAATACTTAAAGTTCCAGAGACCGTATAAGATCGCGGCAAAAGCAAACTGCCCCCACCTGGTCTCGAGCCCGCGATCCAAAATACGTCACGCTCTCGAGGTGCAGAGCAACCAACCGCGCCACGACAGCAGTTGATATAAGTCTAGGTTCGTTTCTAATACTTAAAGTTCCAGAGACCGTATAAGATCGCGGCAAAAGCAAACTGCCCCCACCTGGTCTCGAGCCCGCGATCCAAAATACGTCACGCTCTCGAGGTGCAGAGCAACCAACCGCGCCACGACAGCAGTTGATATAAGTCTAGGTTCGTTTCTAATACTTAAAGTTCCAGAGACCGTATAAGATCGCGGCAAAAGCAAACTGCCCCCACCTGGTCTCGAGCCCGCGATCCAAAATACGTCACGCTCTCGAGGTGCAGAGCAACCAACCGCGCCACGACAGCAGTTGATATAAGTCTAGGTTCGTTTCTAATACTTAAAGTTCCAGAGACCGTATAAGATCGCGGCAAAAGCAAACTGCCCCCACCTGGTCTCGAGCCCGCGATCCAAAATACGTCACGCTCTCGAGGTGCAGAGCAACCAACCGCGCCACGACAGCAGTTGATATAAGTCTAGGTTCGTTTCTAATACTTAAAGTTCCAGAGACCGTATAAGATCGCGGCAAAAGCAAACTGCCCCCACCTGGTCTCGAGCCCGCGATCCAAAATACGTCACGCTCTCGAGGTGCAGAGCAACCAACCGCGCCACGACAGCAGTTGATATAAGTCTAGGTTCGTTTCTAATACTTAAAGTTCCAGAGACCGTATAAGATCGCGGCAAAAGCAAACTGCCCCCACCTGGTCTCGAGCCCGCGATCCAAAATACGTCACGCTCTCGAGGTGCAGAGCAACCAACCGCGCCACGACAGCAGTTGATATAAGTCTAGGTTCGTTTCTAATACTTAAAGTTCCAGAGACCGTATAAGATCGCGGCAAAAGCAAACTGCCCCCACCTGGTCTCGAGCCCGCGATCCAAAATACGTCACGCTCTCGAGGTGCAGAGCAACCAACCGCGCCACGACAGCAGTTGATATAAGTCTAGGTTCGTTTCTAATACTTAAAGTTCCAGAGACCGTATAAGATCGCGGCAAAAGCAAACTGCCCCCACCTGGTCTCGAGCCCGCGATCCAAAATACGTCACGCTCTCGAGGTGCAGAGCAACCAACCGCGCCACGACAGCAGTTGATATAAGTCTAGGTTCGTTTCTAATACTTAAAGTTCCAGAGACCGTATAAGATCGCGGCAAAAGCAAACTGCCCCCACCTGGTCTCGAGCCCGCGATCCAAAATACGTCACGCTCTCGAGGTGCAGAGCAACCAACCGCGCCACGACAGCAGTTGATATAAGTCTAGGTTCGTTTCTAATACTTAAAGTTCCAGAGACCGTATAAGATCGCGGCAAAAGCAAACTGCCCCCACCTGGTCTCGAGCCCGCGATCCAAAATACGTCACGCTCTCGAGGTGCAGAGCAACCAACCGCGCCACGACAGCAGTTGATATAAGTCTAGGTTCGTTTCTAATACTTAAAGTTCCAGAGACCGTATAAGATCGCGGCAAAAGCAAACTGCCCCCACCTGGTCTCGAGCCCGCGATCCAAAATACGTCACGCTCTCGAGGTGCAGAGCAACCAACCGCGCCACGACAGCAGTTGATATAAATCTAGGTTCGTTTCTAATACTTAAAGTTCCAGAGACCGTATAAGATCGCGGCAAAAGCAAACTGCCCCCACCTGGTCTCGAGCCCGCGATCCAAAATACGTCACGCTCTCGAGGTGCAGAGCAACCAACCGCGCCACGACAGCAGTTGATATAAGTCTAGGTTCGTTTCTAATACTTAAAGTTCCAGAGACCGTATAAGATCGCGGCAAAAGCAAACTGCCCCCACCTGGTCTCGAGCCCGCGATCCAAAATACGTCACGCTCTCGAGGTGCAGAGCAACCAACCGCGCCACGACAGCAGTTGATATAAATCTAGGTTCGTTTCTAATACTTAAAGTTCCAGAGACCGTATAAGATCGCGGCAAAAGCAAACTGCCCCCACCTGGTCTCGAGCCCGCGATCCAAAATACGTCACGCTCTCGAGCTGCAGAGCAACCAACCGCGCCACGACAGCAGTTGATATAAGTCTAGGTTCGTTTCTAATACTTAAAGTTCCAGAGACCGTATAAGATCGCGGCAAAAGCAAACTGCCCCCACCTGGTCTCGAGCCCGCGATCCAAAATACGTCACGCTCTCGAGGTGCAGAGCAACCAACCGCGCCACGACAGCAGTTGATATAAGTCTAGGTTCGTTTCTAATACTTAAAGTTCCAGAGACCGTATAAGATCGCGGCAAAAGCAAACTGCCCCCACCTGGTCTCGAGCCCGCGATCCAAAATACGTCACGCTCTCGAGGTGCAGAGCAACCAACCGCGCCACGACAGCAGTTGATATAAATCTAGGTTCGTTTCTAATACTTAAAGTTCCAGAGACCGTATAAGATCGCGGCAAAAGCAAACTGCCCCCACCTGGTCTCGAGCCCGCGATCCAAAATACGTCACGCTCTCGAGGTGCAGAGCAACCAACCGCGCCACGACAGCAGTTGATATAAATCTAGGTTCGTTTCTAATACTTAAAGTTCCAGAGACCGTATAAGATCGCGGCAAAAGCAAACTGCCCCCACCTGGTCTCGAGCCCGCGATCCAAAATACGTCACGCTCTCGAGGTGCAGAGCAACCAACCGCGCCACGACAGCAGTTGATATAAATCTAGGTTCGTTTCTAATACTTAAAGTTCCAGAGACCGTATAAGATCGCGGCAAAAGCAAACTGCCCCCACCTGGTCTCGAGTCCGCGATCCAAAATACGTCACGCTCTCGAGGTGCAGAGCAACCAACCGCGCCACGACAGCAGTTGATATAAATCTAGGTTCGTTTCTAATACTTAAAGTTCCAGAGACCGTATAAGATCGCGGCAAAAGCAAACTGCCCCCACCTGGTCTCGAGCCCGCGATCCAAAATACGTCACGCTCTCGAGGTGCAGAGCAACCAACCGCGCCACGACAGCAGTTGATATAAGTCTAGGTTCGTTTCTAATACTTAAAGTTCCAGAGACCGTATAAGATCGCGGCAAAAGCAAACTGCCCCCACCTGGTCTCGAGCCCGCGATCCAAAATACGTCACGCTCTCGAGGTGCAGAGCAACCAACCGCGCCACGACAGCAGTTGATATAAGTCTAGGTTCGTTTCTAATACTTAAAGTTCCAGAGACCGTATAAGATCGCGGCAAAAGCAAACTGCCCCCACCTGGTCTCGAGCCCGCGATCCAAAATACGTCACGCTCTCGAGGTGCAGAGCAACCAACCGCGCCACGACAGCAGTTGATATAAGTCTAGGTTCGTTTCTAATACTTAAAGTTCCAGAGACCGTATAAGATCGCGGCAAAAGCAAACTGCCCCCACCTGGTCTCGAGCCCGCGATCCAAAATACGTCACGCTCTCGAGGTGCAGAGCAACCAACCGCGCCACGACAGCAGTTGATATAAGTCTAGGTTCGTTTCTAATACTTAAAGTTCCAGAGACCGTATAAGATCGCGGCAAAAGCAAACTGCCCCCACCTGGTCTCGAGCCCGCGATCCAAAATACGTCACGCTCTCGAGGTGCAGAGCAACCAACCGCGCCACGACAGCAGTTGATATAAGTCTAGGTTCGTTTCTAATACTTAAAGTTCCAGAGACCGTATAAGATCGCGGCAAAAGCAAACTGCCCCCACCTGGTCTCGAGCCCGCGATCCAAAATACGTCACGCTCTCGAGGTGCAGAGCAACCAACCGCGCCACGACAGCAGTTGATATAAGTCTAGGTTCGTTTCTAATACTTAAAGTTCCAGAGACCGTATAAGATCGCGGCAAAAGCAAACTGCCCCCACCTGGTCTCGAGCCCGCGATCCAAAATACGTCACGCTCTCGAGGTGCAGAGCAACCAACCGCGCCACGACAGCAGTTGATATAAGTCTAGGTTCGTTTCTAATACTTAAAGTTCCAGAGACCGTATAAGATCGCGGCAAAAGCAAACTGCCCCCACCTGGTCTCGAGCCCGCGATCCAAAATACGTCACGCTCTCGAGGTGCAGAGCAACCAACCGCGCCACGACAGCAGTTGATATAAGTCTAGGTTCGTTTCTAATACTTAAAGTTCCAGAGACCGTATAAGATCGCGGCAAAAGCAAACTGCCCCCACCTGGTCTCGAGCCCGCGATCCAAAATACGTCACGCTCTCGAGGTGCAGAGCAACCAACCGCGCCACGACAGCAGTTGATATAAGTCTAGGTTCGTTTCTAATACTTAAAGTTCCAGAGACCGTATAAGATCGCGGCAAAAGCAAACTGCCCCCACCTGGTCTCGAGCCCGCGATCCAAAATACGTCACGCTCTCGAGGTGCAGAGCAACCAACCGCGCCACGACAGCAGTTGATATAAATCTAGGTTCGTTTCTAATACTTAAAGTTCCAGAGACCGTATAAGATCGCGGCAAAAGCAAACTGCCCCCATCTGGTCTCGAGCCCGCGATCCAAAATACGTCACGCTCTCGAGGTGCAGAGCAACCAACCGCGCCACGACAGCAGTTGATATAAATCTAGGTTCGTTTCTAATACTTAAAGTTCCAGAGACCGTATAAGATCGCGGCAAAAGCAAACTGCCCCCACCTGGTCTCGAGTCCGCGATCCAAAATACGTCACGCTCTCGAGGTGCAGAGCAACCAACCGCGCCACGACAGCAGTTGATATAAATCTAGGTTCGTTTCTAATACTTAAAGTTCCAGAGACCGTATAAGATCGCGGCAAAAGCAAACTGCCCCCACCTGGTCTCGAGCCCGCGATCCAAAATACGTCACGCTCTCGAGGTGCAGAGCAACCAACCGCGCCACGACAGCAGTTGATATAAGTCTAGGTTCGTTTCTAATACTTAAAGTTCCAGAGACCGTATAAGATCGCGGCAAAAGCAAACTGCCCCCACCTGGTCTCGAGCCCGCGATCCAAAATACGTCACGCTCTCGAGGTGCAGAGCAACCAACCGCGCCACGACAGCAGTTGATATAAGTCTAGGTTCGTTTCTAATACTTAAAGTTCCAGAGACCGTATAAGATCGCGGCAAAAGCAAACTGCCCCCACCTGGTCTCGAGCCCGCGATCCAAAATACGTCACGCTCTCGAGGTGCAGAGCAACCAACCGCGCCACGACAGCAGTTGATATAAGTCTAGGTTCGTTTCTAATACTTAAAGTTCCAGAGACCGTATAAGATCGCGGCAAAAGCAAACTGCCCCCACCTGGTCTCGAGCCCGCGATCCAAAATACGTCACGCTCTCGAGGTGCAGAGCAACCAACCGCGCCACGACAGCAGTTGATATAAGTCTAGGTTCGTTTCTAATACTTAAAGTTCCAGAGACCGTATAAGATCGCGGCAAAAGCAAACTGCCCCCACCTGGTCTCGAGCCCGCGATCCAAAATACGTCACGCTCTCGAGGTGCAGAGCAACCAACCGCGCCACGACAGCAGTTGATATAAGTCTAGGTTCGTTTCTAATACTTAAAGTTCCAGAGACCGTATAAGATCGCGGCAAAAGCAAACTGCCCCCACCTGGTCTCGAGCCCGCGATCCAAAATACGTCACGCTCTCGAGGTGCAGAGCAACCAACCGCGCCACGACAGCAGTTGATATAAATCTAGGTTCGTTTCTAATACTTAAAGTTCCAGAGACCGTATAAGATCGCGGCAAAAGCAAACTGCCCCCACCTGGTCTCGAGCCCGCGATCCAAAATACGTCACGCTCTCGAGGTGCAGAGCAACCAACCGCGCCACGACAGCAGTTGATATAAATCTAGGTTCGTTTCTAATACTTAAAGTTCCAGAGACCGTATAAGATCGCGGCAAAAGCAAACTGCCCCCACCTGGTCTCGAGCCCGCGATCCAAAATACGTCACGCTCTCGAGGTGCAGAGCAACCAACCGCGCCACGACAGCAGTTGATATAAATCTAGGTTCGTTTCTAATACTTAAAGTTCCAGAGACCGTATAAGATCGCGGCAAAAGCAAACTGCCCCCACCTGGTCTCGAGCCCGCGATCCAAAATACGTCACGCTCTCGAGGTGCAGAGCAACCAACCGCGCCACGACAGCAGTTGATATAAATCTAGGTTCGTTTCTAATACTTAAAGTTCCAGAGACCGTATAAGATCGCGGCAAAAGCAAACTGCCCCCACCTGGTCTCGAGCCCGCGATCCAAAATACGTCACGCTCTCGACGTGCAGAGCAACCAACCGCGCCACGACAGCAGTTGATATAAATCTAGGTTCGTTTCTAATACTTAAAGTTCCAGAGACCGTATAAGATCGCGGCAAAAGCAAACTGCCCCCACCTGGTCTCGAGCCCGCGATCCAAAATACGTCACGCTCTCGAGGTGCAGAGCAACCAACCGCGCCACGACAGCAGTTGATATAAATCTAGGTTCGTTTCTAATACTTAAAGTTCCAGAGACCGTATAAGATCGCGGCAAAAGCAAACTGCCCCCACCTGGTCTCGAGCCCGCGATCCAAAATACGTCACGCTCTCGAGGTGCAGAGCAACCAACCGCGCCACGACAGCAGTTGATATAAATCTAGGTTCGTTTCTAATACTTAAAGTTCCAGAGACCGTATAAGATCGCGGCAAAAGCAAACTGCCCCCACCTGGTCTCGAGCCCGCGATCCAAAATACGTCACGCTCTCGAGGTGCAGAGCAACCAACCGCGCCACGACAGCAGTTGATATAAATCTAGGATCGTTTCTAATACTTAAAGTTCCAGAGACCGTATAAGATCGCGGCAAAAGCAAACTGCCCCCACCTGGTCTCGAGCCCGCGATCCAAAATACGTCACGCTCTCGAGGTGCAGAGCAACCAACCGCGCCACGACAGCAGTTGATATAAATCTAGGTTCGTTTCTAATACTTAAAGTTCCAGAGACCGTATAAGATCGCGGCAAAAGCAAACTGCCCCCACCTGGTCTCGAGCCCGCGATCCAAAATACGTCACGCTCTCGAGGTGCAGAGCAACCAACCGCGCCACGACAGCAGTTGATATAAATCTAGGTTCGTTTCTAATACTTAAAGTTCCAGAGACCGTATAAGATCGCGGCAAAAGCAAACTGCCCCCACCTGGTCTCGAGCCCGCGATCCAAAATACGTCACGCTCTCGAGGTGCAGAGCAACCAACCGCGCCACGACAGCAGTTGATATAAATCTAGGTTCGTTTCTATTACTTAAAGTTCCAGAGACCGTATAAGATCGCGGCAAAAGCAAACCGCCCCCACCTGGTCTCGAGCCCGCGATCCAAAATACGTCACGCTCTCGAGGTGCAGAGCAACCAACCGCGCCACGACAGCAGTTGATATAAATCTAGGTTCGTTTCTAATACTTAAAGTTCCAGAGACCGTATAAGATCGCGGCAAAAGCAAACAGCCCCCACCTGGTCTCGAGCCCGCGATCCAAAATACGTCACGCTCTCGAGGTGCAGAGCAACCAACCGCGCCACGACAGCAGTTGATATAAATCTTTGATCGTTTCTAATACTTAAAGTTCCAGAGACCGTATAAGATCGCGGCAAAAGCAAACAGCCCCCACCTGGTCTCGAGCCCGCGATCCAAAATACGTCACGCTCTCGAGGTGCAGAGCAACCAACCGCGCCACGACAGCAGTTGATATAAATCTTTGATCGTTTCTAATACTTAAAGTTCCAGAGACCGTATAAGATCGCGGCAAAAGCAAACCGCCCCCACCTGGTCTCGAGCCCGCGATCCAAAATACGTCACGCTCTCGAGGTGCAGAGCAACCAACCGCGCCACGACAGCAGTTGATATAAATCTGTGTTCGTTTCTAATACTTAAAGTTCCAGAGACCGTATAAGATCGCGGCAAAAGCAAACTGCCCCCACCTGGTCTCGAGCCCGCGATCCAAAATACGTCACGCTCTCGAGGTGCAGAGCAACCAACCGCGCCACGACAGCAGTTGATATAAATCTTTGATCGTTTCTAATACTTAAAGTTCCAGAGACCGTATAAGATCGCGGCAAAAGCAAACCGCCCCCACCTGGTCTCGAGCCCGCGATCCAAAATACGTCACGCTCTCGAGGTGCAGAGCAACCAACCGCGCCACGACAGCAGTTGATATAAATCTGTGTTCGTTTCTAATACTTAAAGTTCCAGAGACCGTATAAGATCGCGGCAAAAGCAAACTGCCCCCACCTGGTCTCGAGCCCGCGATCCAAAATACGTCACGCTCTCGAGGTACAGAGCAACCAACCGCGCCACGACAGCAGTTGATATAAATCTATGATCGTTTCTAATACTTAAAGTTCCAGAGACCGTATAAGATCGCGGCAAAAGCAAACTGCCCCCACCTGGTCTCGAGCCCGCGATCCAAAATACGTCACGCTCTCGAGGTGCAGAGCAACCAACCGCGCCACGACAGCAGTTGATATAAATCTGTGTTCGTTTCTAATACTTAAAGTTCCAGAGACCGTATAAGATCGCGGCAAAAGCAAACTGCCCCCACCTGGTCTCGAGCCCGCGATCCAAAATACGTCACGCTCTCGAGGTACAGAGCAACCAACCGCGCCACGACAGCAGTTGATATAAATCTATGATCGTTTCTAATACTTAAAGTTCCAGAGACCGTATAAGATCGCGGCAAAAGCAAACTGCCCCCACCTGGTCTCGAGCCCGCGATCCAAAATACGTCACGCTCTCGAGGTGCAGAGCAACCAACCGCGCCACGACAGCAGTTGATATAAATCTAGGTTCGTTTCTAATACTTAAAGTTCCAGAGACCGTATAAGATCGCGGCAAAAGCAAACTGCCCCCACCTGGTCTCGAGCCCGCGATCCAAAATACGTCACGCTCTCGAGGTACAGAGCAACCAACCGCGCCACGACAGCAGTTGATATAAATCTATGATCGTTTCTAATACTTAAAGTTCCAGAGACCGTATAAGATCGCGGCAAAAGCAAACTGCCCCCACCTGGTCTCGAGCCCGCGATCCAAAATACGTCACGCTCTCGAGGTACAGAGCAACCTTTTTTTTTTTTATTTGTAAGTGAACCCACTGGTTCACCCATTCACCAAACAATATATACAATGAGTTCTTACAGAACTAAATAATAAAAATAAAAATATAGTTACTTTTTAATGTTCTTATAACGTACTTTGTATGCTACTCAGAAATACCTTTAACTTATTTCGATTGTAATCTCACATCGTATTAAACTTGAAAATGTTGTTCAAGTCAATAATATAACGTTGAATTAATACTTAGCTTTATTTTTACAGATAAAGCCCTACTTAACTATGCGTATACAGGCATAAGTAAATTGTTACAATTTATCATACCATTTGTTGGCTCAAAATAATTAGCCTCTATCTAAATGGTACTGGTAGGTATAATCTTTGTCGGCTAAAAGTAGAAAATTACCTTTTCCAAAAAACTGAAAAAAATTATCTAAGTTGTTATGGCTCGCGTAAACCTCATACATAAAACGTAACTTCTTCTTCATATAATTATGAAAGTATGCTGTAATATTCATAGTACCACCATTATAAATAATTGCATTGCGGCTTTTCCATATTACAGTTTTATAGATATTGAATATATAGTCTATAAGGAGACCATCTTGATTTTTTGCATTAAGACCCAGACCAAATAATGTACCTAAGGTCCAACCATAATGGCTGTCAACAAAATGTAGTTTATTTAGTTTGTTGGTTAAATTTTCCCAGAGTGGGAATAATTTAGGACAAGTTATAAAAAGGTGATGTATTGTTTCAATCGAACTTCTGCAAAAAGTACACATAGGAGAATCAATCATTTGAATTTATACAATTTCTCATTAGTAAATAAAATGTTATGCATTATTTTGTAGTCGATTTCAGCATCTGTATTACTCTTAGGCGATTTAAAGACATTTTCCCACCTAGTTTCAAAAGATAGATCTGCATACGTTTTCTTCCAATATATTTCACCTTTAGGGGTATTATTTCTTAAAGTACGTAAAAGGTCAGATGCTCTCTTACAAGTTAATAAAGCACCATCAATAGTGTCACAACCACATTGAAAATGAACGGCGTATTGTAAGTCGGATTGTGTAGATACCACTATGTCGGATGAATTGATCTCTGTCAACCAGTTCTCGGGTAATACATTCATTACCATAGAAATAACCGTTTCTACCTCATTCAAGGAAATGGGATTATCGGGATTAGTGAGTGTTATGCATTCATGAACGGCTTCTGATGGCAGTTGTGTTGGGATGACCTCATACATAAGGTCACCAACCATAATTATACCTCCATCAATAAAAATACTGTTAAAAAGAGTTTCACCGTTCTCATCGCGTAGGAGAGGGTTATGAAAAATTGGTTGGATAAGCATCAACTCTCGTGTGCTAGGTTCTACAAAATTGCCCTGTGTAATATTTTGCCATGCGAGTAGCATTCTCTGGCAAAAGGTTGCATAGTGAGTAAAGATTTAATCTGAGGGTCCACTTGAAAAATACCCAATCCAAGCGTCATATTTTCGTACTTATTAAGAAAATATAACATACATGTCTTCAGTTTTACATTTACACTTCCATTTTAGCAGTTTGCTAACTAATTTAATCCTTAAAGAATCTCGTTTAATTTCTAAATCACATGGTTTGAGCCCTCCTTTACTTATAGGCAACATTAATGACTTAAAACTGATTAGAGGTGTTTTCCCATCCCATATAAAATCAGTTACTGCCTGACGAAATGAGTCTAATACCCAACCTGGCACAGTCAAAATACTCATTAAATACGTTAACCTAGATATTATTAAAGAGTTAACAACTAATACTTTGCCTTTAAGTGATAACTTTCTAAATGTCCATCTTTTTAGTAAGGATGTACATTTTTCTATTTTATTTTCCCAGTTTTGGACTTCAATAATCCCATTCACATTACCAATAGAAACACCTAGAATATCAATATAATCTTTCCTCACAGGAAAGTTAAAATCGTGAGGTTCATCCAGTTGGTAATTGTCTATTATTAATAGCTCAGTTTTTCCCAAGTTACATTTTGAACCTGATGCTTGTTCATAAATCTTAATTGTATCTAAAATTGCATATATACTTGTAACATTTGAAACAAAGAAAGTTGTATCATCAGCATGCTGAAACATTTTAACTTCGGTGTTGCAGATCTTAATTCCTGAAATTTCAGGATTATTACAAATTATTTCATGAAAGGGTTCTGCGCTTAGAACATATAAAATAGCTGAAATTGGGCATCCTTGCCTTACTCCTCTTTTAATTGGGAACAGGTCAGAGACAAAACCATTATGTTTAATACAGGATTGAATATTAGTATAAAGAATTTTAATCCATTTTTGAAAACTTGGTCCAAAGCCCATTTTGTTAAGGACATTAAATAAATATTCGTGGTTAACACGGTCGAAAGCTTTATATTGGTCAAATTTTAGGATGAATCCATGTAAATGATTTTCTTTGACATAATCGATAATAGGGTTCATTGTAATAACATTTTCACTAATATCATTACCTGGATTACAACATGTTTGATCATCAGATATTAAGTTGCTTATTACGTTATTAATTCTGTTTGCAAGGGCTTTACTTATTATTTTATAGTCTGTATTAAGAAGACTTATTGGTCTCCAATTATTGAGTCTTGTTAAGTCTCCTTTTTTAGGGATTAAAGAAATAACACCTACTTTCATGGAATCACACAATTCCATACTATTGGACATTTGTTTGATTAGGTTATGAAAAATATCAGTAAAATCCCACCAAAAATATTTGAAAAACTCCGCCGTCAGGCCATCTAGTCCTGGACTTTTATTTGCTTGCATAGAGTCTAAGGCAGTCTTTAAATCGGCTGTTGTTAAATCTTGTTCGCAAATTTCGGTTTCAGTCGGGGAAAGCATTTTAGAGATTTTTGGTAAAATAAGTTCTTGTGCATTGCAATATGTTGCTTCCGCAGTATAAAGGTCAGCATAATATTGACATTGGTGTTTTAATATTTCATCTTGATTATGGATTATGTTACCCTGTTCGTTAACTAATTTTCTTATTACCTTCTTTTTTTGCCTGCTCCTTTCAAGTCCAAGGAAAAACTTTGTAGATTTTTCTCCTTCATCATACCACTGAATCTTAGCTCTAATTGCAGCTCCTCTGAGCTCATTTTTGGTTATTTCATCTAATTTTTCTTGCAGGTTTTTAAGTCTATTAATAACATAGTCGGCATATTTGTGGGCCTTTTTCTTTTCAAATTTGATTTCTTTGATAAGTTTCAGTTTCTGTTTGTGTAGTTTTTTTTGTTTTTGTCTACTGAAATTGATTGAAGTGGATTTTATATCTTTTTTAAGTAATTCATACCATTCGAAAATATTTTCAGTAAAACTGTCTTGCCTTTTCCTAAAATTAATAATTTCCCTAATTTGATTACAATAATCTTGGTCTAACAGTAAGGCGTTATTAAATATCCAATACCCCTTTCCTCTTGGGATGAGAGATAAATCCATTGTTAACTCAACAAAATTATGATCTGAATAAGGGTACGGTAAATGTCGGGAGGATGTTATATTAGCTTTTAGATCGTTAGAAATTAAAAATCTCTCTATTCTTGAGGAACTATTATAGTTCATACAATTTCGGTTACAAGAAAAGTCTGCTTCTTTTGGATTTCTCTCTCTCCATATATCGATCAAATCAAAATTGAGCATAAGGTCCTTTAAGGTCTTTCTAGACACATCAGAGGAGTATTTAACCGGATATCTATCTAAATAAGTATTGATTATGTTATTGAAATCCCCAGTTACAATTAATTTACTTTTATTTTTATGAAGTCTTTTGTGTAAATCTAAAAAGAAGGATATCCTTTCAACCGTATTATTTGGAGCATAAATATTAATAACAGTAAAACTTTGTTCTTCTATAACTAGATCTGTCTGGATAATTCGACCTGTTTGGTCAGTTTCATAACTTTTCACTTCTATATCTGACTCTTTTCTGATTAGTGTGGCAAACACCTCTCCTATTCTGGAGAGAATACATAGATGAAAAAAAATTGGCTACCCCCATTCTTTCGTGGTGATTTGAAAAATGTCCTCATCCCAAAAGGTTTCTTGAAGAAAAATAATATCGTATTTCCTTTTGATTAAAGTTTCAAACAGTTCGTTCCTTTTGTCCTTCCTTCTTAGACCGTTACAATTTAATGTTACTAAACGGAATGTTAAGTTTTATTTGTGTTTATATCCTCTGTATAAAACGTCTTGCCACGCTAAGGTTTGGGATGGTATTTGCTCCTCTTTTATTGGTATTTATAAAAAGTGTCGTCTTCGCTTGAGATAGTTCTCTTCATTCCGGTCGGTTCAGGAGTTCTATTTGCTGTACTAATTGATGGCTGAGATGCTGATTTATGTTCAGTTTTACTGGATGATTCTGGCTTCGCTTTAATGTTATTCTGGTCGCATCTTTCTCCTTGGCTGCATTTGCCTCCTGATTCAGTTCAGAAGTGGTTTTCTTAAGCATTTCTGTTTCAATAGGACTGGCTTCTTGTTGCATTTCATCTTTGTTTAATTCGTTCTTGTCCGGATAACCAGCGACGGTTTACGTTATCCTCCTTCTGTTTCCAGGGCACTGGAAGCTTTTGTGACCATCTTTCATCGTATTGTTGCTTCTGGGCATCATTGGTTATCATATCGCATGCCAATCACATACAGTCATATGCCGTGTTATTACCGATATGATTTGATTTGATTTGATTTATTTATTTGTTTTTCACGTGTAAATTTACAGTGTGAAGGAAGTCTATGACGAATTAATATGACGGATTAATCGGGCAAGCTTAGAACTTTATTTTAATTATCAAGTTTTAAACTATTGATTTCCTTAGCTACATCATTGCACTTTATTTTGCTTTCAGTAGGTGCCCGACAAATACTCAGCACATTGCCCGAATTTTTACAGAAATATTTGGTTGGGGGCTGCAACCCCCCCCCCCCCCTCCCCCGCCCTCCTACGCCTATGTGTGTAGTGTCCGGATTCGGAAATATCTGGTATTTTTTCATTTCCTTCAACGAAGTTTTATAGTAGCCGTTATAAGAGGTTTTAATATTTGTACACCAATAAATTAACTGTGTCCGAATTTTCGAAATTCCCTGACCAACATTCTTCATCATACTTCCCTCTACTCGTGCAATTTTGATCGGTCTGTTAGGGGTTGAACGAGGTTTTCCTATATTGGTTTTCCATAGTTGAAATTTTGTGCAACAATATGGGTATGGTTTGAAGAGAAATGTGATTTTTTTTAAATTCTGAACAAGTAATGGGCTTAAAACCTTCAAAAGTGGGGCTGACGGGTATTGTGGGTCGCGACGTATTTTGCGATGTGTGTCGCACTACCTAACTATTTCTTTAACTTAAGATAATTAATTTTGAACATTTCGTTAGTGATTGAGTTGTAACGGTAGTTTGTACACGCTGTAGTCGAATTTATTACAATATTTGTTTTTTTTAATAACGTTTGGCGATGATAGAAGTTATGTCACCGATATCAAACACTAATAGAGTAATAAAGGAGACCTTGCTCTATGTCGTGATGTGTGTCGCACTACCTAACTATTTTGAATCACTGAAGATAATTAATTTTAAACATTTCGCTAGTGACTGAGTTTAAACAGCAGTTTTTACACGATGTTGTGAAATTTACGTCACCGATATCAAACAATATATAGAAGGGACGTTACTCTATCATGAGATCTTGATCGCACTTCTTATCTATTCCTATATTAAAAATTATTAATTATAAACATTTCATTAGTGGTATGAATTGTACCTTAAATTTGATTTACCAACAATTATTGAGTACCAATGCACCATCCGCGTTGCTTATTTTCCGCTAGAAAATAGATGGCGCTCTTCGCTCTTCTCATTTTTTGTCTGCTCTTTAATGTCCGCTCTTAAAGCAGCATTTTGCGTCCTTTTCTATGATTTTTCTCAACCTCACTGACTCCACTATGCCATAACGACATACATAACTAGCTTATCTATTTCAATCTTACTTCAAATGGTGGCATAAAAGTCGAAAAATTTGCAACTTTCAACTTTGTTTTTCTCCAAGATATTTTCCGTTGGGATCCCTATTAACCTCGCCCATAATATGAATATTTAAACACTACGAACGTCATTGACCAATACGTAATCCAACACCAAGCTTGATTTGTGTACAGTCTATATGGCAGTTGTACCAGGGAGTTCTGCTCCTAATGTCCGCTACCTTCAAGCAGGTGCTCTGAAACTGAAGTCCTTCTGGGTGCGCGGTTTCGAGTTCTCCAACCCATGCACGGTGCAACCACGTATACAAGTTCTGGAGTTCATTTAATAAAATCAATAATAAAATCAGGGTACTCGGCCACCCCCAACCCACCCCTTCTACAAGTCACAATCCAAGAAGCTTACAGTAAATAAACTTGTATATGCGGTACAAATTATAGTAGTCGGAATTTCTCAATTTTGTGTTAAAAAAAAGCACAATCTTTCATTTGAGCACTATCCATTTTTACAAAAAAAAATTTTTTTTTGCCAAGTTGAGGTTATTTTGTAATACTCATGTGATAAGTGGAAATGATGGGAGGGGGCAGGAGGCGTGAGAGAAAGAAGGCTAGTTTTGATAATAAAGTTTCAGTAAAGTATAAAATATGAAAATAAAATATGGAGCCAATACTAGTCAACTATATAAAAGAGAATATATAAGAATATGTACGAGAAAATTCCACATAACAGGATATTCATGGCTATACGCAAACCTCCCTTAACATTTCCTGTATAGGTGTATAACCCCGTCACCATCAGCAACTATATACCGTATACTGTATAGAGAAAAGCTATTATAAAATCAGACGACTAGACATCGTTTATATACCAGAATTAGTGTTCAGTAACTCTTCGTAATGTCTGGACTTAGGACTTACAAGTCTGGACTTACAAGAAAGAAGAATGTAACTTTATCTTAAGTTTTTTTTTGTCATTAGAGTACTCCATTTTCATCAGTCCAAAATACATAAAATATCATGCCTTCCAAATGTATCGATATCTTATCAAACCCGAGGCATGACTTCCCAAAGAAAATTTGAAGATCAATATCAATTTAAAGTTGTTGACTGTTGTTCCGTCTGATCTTGTGTACCGTATTTACATAGTTTGTTTTACTTTTAATTGTAACCTTTTCGATACTTTTTTTTACTTTTTTTGTGGGTGGGAAAGTGCATTAATTGTTTCTTTCTTCTCTTCCACTGTCATTTATTTCCCCTCTTTCTTGTTCAAGGGGTGATTGGTTCAGTAGTGAATCCTTTGAGTTTTATTGTTCATTTCACACGTCCTATATTCCTACAACACCGTGTTTGCTCGTATGCAAACAACAACACACTAACGCTAACAAATTTAAAATACACTGAAAAGAATTGAGAACCAATGGCTCAATTGCAAGGCCGCGTTTGATAGGGTATATTTTTTAAACATAGGATCAGTTTTTTTTTAATTAATGTCACAGACCACATGAAAAGTTGTGAAAAATAGATCAAGCACAAAGACATTTGAGATGGTTGTTATATATTATAGATTATGTGCAGTCGGCTTCAAATATGCTAGCAAGTCAAAGTCAAACAAGGGCCACTCATGTTGGAGACTTCACACAGCCTTTTCATAGCATTTTTATTCACTGACAAAAATTGAATATGGAATTAACATTCGTCAATATTTCGGAATAAATTGGAGAAAAAAAAAGAGAAGAAAACTGACTCAAGGAAATGTTCGTGGTAATGTTAAGCAAATTTTGCAGGCTAGTAACATTTCTAGTAAATTTCCTTTAACTACTGTTCCACGATAGTGGTGACGAAGATTATAAAGTATTAATTGTCAGTTAGCAACCTGAATATCCTGTTTTGTCACTAATGTTCTTGCTTTCGTTGTCTTATTTTAGGAAAACACAAAATACAGTAGAATCATTCCAGTTTCAGTCAATGCATCGATTTGTCTTGTTTATTCAATCACTAGGTGACTTGATGGCAGTTTAAGAAGAATTCGAAGTAACTTTACGTGCGGCGATCCTACGCCAGGCCTCTCTCTTGGGTGACTTTTCTGAAAACAAAATCATCATAATTGTTTCCTTTTGATTCTTAACAGTCGGCATTAATCAAACCATCATCATGATCATTCGATAACAGTTTCGATAAGTGCTAAAATAACATTGTTTACATTCACGCAAATGCACTGTGTTATATACATACCTCATCAGCCTAAAATTCTTTTCCATAAATCAGCGATGAGAAACCGATTTGAGTAAGTCGAAAAACCAAAACACTGTTCGCTGCTCATCATATATCATATACCATCATGCATGGTCATATACCATTTGTGTGAACGATCGAACCAGAAGTACTAGAAGGATCTTAACTCAGTTCGCAGTGTATGTTTGTATGCATATCTACACTGACATTATAACTTCGGTTTGTCTTTTTGCTTTGATTTATTTGCAGAGTGATTGATATTATTATTCCGGGATGGTCACTGCATATTGGGAATGTTACGATACTGATAGCCTGTCCTACCATCAAAGGAAAAAGCTTATTCGCTCCTCTTTCCACCAGTGTCATTTACATTATATACGTCAACTGCCTTTCATTCCATATCTTACCAATGGAGGCTGTAGTAAATCCAGGTTTGCTGTGTTTCAATATTACTTTTACTTAACCTTGACAATGCCGATCGAAACTTAATCAGATCACGCAGGTTAGGCTTAGTAATGCACAGGGCCTCAGTGCTTCGTTTTATACCTCCTGTAGGCTAGGTCCTTTATACTAACAGCAACAGTGTTAGTTGTTATGTGCTTAATTTAGTTATGTGATGAACGTTACAATATATATGCAAGCCTAGTCTGTAGTTAGCCCTCCTATGACTCTGTATGCTTCTGTACAAGGGCGTAGGAACCGGTGGGGGGGGGCTGAGGGGCGCCAGCCCCCCCAGTGAAAAATATGGGGGGCGGAAGTATCGTTCCGCCCCCCCGCTCCGCAAGTCAGAAAACCCCTTTTTCATTTCCAAATGAGAAAAAAATCTCATATGAAGCACCAAATTGCATCTAAGGCCAGGTGAAAATGCAAAATTCTTTACAAAATGGAGTGGGTGTTGAAGTGTGCTATATTGCACCAAATTGCATCTGAGGCCACCTGGAAATGCAAAAAAATTCCAAAGGGGAGGGGGACACCCCTCCTTAGACCCCTCCCCCAGGCCGGCCATCAGTCTTCAGCCCCCCCACTCAAAAGTACCTTCCTACGCCACTGCTTCTGTACATGGGTTTAAGCCCGATTATGCATGCCGTTATAAGTTTTGAACCAACTCATCCCCCACTCTTCAATCATTCTTGGTATCATTATGACGTTAATACACGAACATATGACAATGTACTTTACGTACAATTCACTGGAGAATGAGTGAATTGAAAATTTAAAACAGAAAAGTATCCTGTTCATTGTTATTGTTTTGGGTGAGATTTAATGCATTCATATCATCTTTGCTAAGCCTTACAAAGTTATAGGGTTACACCTTTTGCTCTCAATTTTGTGGTCCCCAGTACTGCATTTTTGGATGCTGTTAGCACAAGTCTCTTTGGTGCCCTTAGACTATACTGAAATAAATACATAAAAAATAATAATCCTTTTCTTTATAATTTTTTCATTGGTCATGGAGATTCTTGTGTAAAATAACTCTGGTTATACTTGTGAATTTAATGCATCGCATTAAAAAATAAACATGTGGTGAGAATAATCTCACACTACATTTAAAATGCTTGAATTGCTTTCCGAAGGGCATTCAACTGATATAAGACAGTGATATTCCTTTTATAATTAATTCTGTTAATGCACAAAAGACTAAAGTCAGTTAGTTGTACTGTACACTGTGCCTAACTTTAGGACTTACTGTAGTTTATATAGACAATAGCCAGGTTCTTTAGTTTAGTTTAGTTTTATTTTAGAGACCCAAGGATCAGGAAGCCTTACAGTACAGTAGCATATTTGAGACCCTATCCATGTTAAATCTGGTGTAAAATAGAATGAATACCTAGGAGGCAGACAACAATTAGTAAATAGCTTCCCATGACCACTGCTTAGGATATTTTTACCACCATTACATATTTGTACTGTACTGTATGTAGGTAATTGCTTGTCCAGAGACTCAGTGATTTATATCAAGGAAGATGCAACATGTCATCACATTTCTCAGTTAAATGTTCAAAGACCATTAGAATTGAACATTGAAGTGGTGCTTTCAGGTAAATGGTTCCTAACTAATGACATCTTGTATCTTTGTGCAAATGGATTGGAGAATGTTGGGAATGGGGAAAATGGATTTTTTTTTTTTTTTTTAAATGTGGAGAAATCTTCAGACTTCTCCTTCTGGCACACCTTTTTAGTTTTGCTTCTTTGCCTCAGGACCCATAACTGTACCTGTAAGCTCAACTTAGTGTTTCCAATCTCCCTTTGACTAAGAAATTATTAAATTTGTCCCCAATTATTTAGATTGCTCATGTGCTTTTGATTCATTGATTGTATAGATTGTGCAATTCACTCTACACCACAATAGAAAACCCTCTTATAGCCTAGACAAGAAAAGAAAGTTTTGGGGAAATGACACAATATTTGGCTCGTAAGCATAGGCGTAGGAGACCAATTTGATTTAAGGGGCGGGGGGGGGGGTGCTGTAAAGACTTACCCGAAAAATATAACCAAAATTTTTCGCTCGCTCCGCGCGTTCAATATATTAATGTGCACATCATATACTGTAGGCATTCATTGGTTATGACATCGCATGCCAATAACATACAATCATTTGCCATGTTATTACCCTTCCATATTGGTTAGAATTATTGGAGAAGTCAGCACAATAATAATGAAAATAATAATATAAGTTTAACCATTGAAAAACACATTGCAAAATTTTATTTCTTTCAGTATGTGCCCGAAAAATTCTCAGTATATTGCCCAATTTTTTTTTTTAATAAATATTTGGTTGGGGGGCTGCAGCCCCCCCCGCCTCCTACGCCTATGCTCGTAAGTGTACATGTACAGGTTAACCTTCCCGTTAAAGCATTTTGATGTCGTATGAATGCATGGCAGTAGTCTGTACTGTATGCAGTCTTTTTCCAAATTATTTTATATTTTGCTCTGTGTACAGCTTAAAATAAGTTTTGTCATAATTTACAAATCTGTATCATAATAATATTGAAATTAAACCTTGTAGACTTTTCTAAAAGTTCAACAGAGTTGCCACTCATACTGTACACATCCAAGTCAAATAATGTTCACCCATGTGCAGATTTCAGCAATTTTTAAAGTATAACTCCCATTGTCAAAGTTATTAGCCTATAATGATTTTAAAGGATTTGAGCCGCTACGAAATTACCGTGGAAGATATCTAGATATTTTTAGCAAGGTAAAATTCTGGGTCAAATACAGTATATAACTGATGACCTTTACATACAGTACTTAGCAAAGGTAGAGATTGTAATCATTAAAAGTTGGTTTCTAATGTAGAGAATACTCAGCCAAGTAGCAGCTTGGAGAATTCTGCAAAATCCTCACTGAAATGTAATACTGTCTAGGATTCTATGCAATACTATTTAGCACAGTAAGCATTGAGCTCAAATATTAAGCAATCATACTAACTATTTCTAGCACTAAGTGTTAATTTAGTAACTATAAAACGTTCAACAACACTTACCCTTATGGAGCCTATAAATTGTTAATCTGTTAATTGAAATCATGGACTTAGCCCTGACCGTGCTTATTATAAATTGATTAGGTGACTAAGCTAATATAGTAACCAGCATAAAATTGCATTGCTATTGGTGAGAGAGAAAAACTACTAGAACTTAAATATCAATTGTATTAATTCTTTGTAAGGTTTTATGGAGCTAGTTAGTTAATTATGTTGCAAATGTATAAAATTTAGAATTTGGTTGTATATGTATCATAAATATATAAAGCCCTTGCTTCTCTATTTTTAGCTTTTCCGATCCTCGATTGAAGTCTGAGTACTTCTGTACCGTATGGTTTCCTATCTACTGTATTTAGTGCCCACCGTATTTAACTGCATCCAATGATCTCTACTCTGGGTCATCTCTCATTTCCTTCCTAATCTGCCAATGCTGTCTGGTTTTAGGGAACTGCTACTAGTGACTGACGATACTGTTACAACATATCTGTAACGAAACACAGTATTTACTCTTTAGCATTGTTCACAAGGGCTTAAATTACTTAAAGACAAATCTGTAATGTATCCAAACCAATTTGTCAACAACCTGTTGTATAACAGTGCTGAGCGACCTGTTGTATAACAGTGCTGAGTGAAGAGGTAGTTGGGATTTCCCCGTCAAACATTTCCCACTTCACAGCAGAGGGAGAGGTCATACCGCTTCTGTCTAGCTCCACGAAAGTTGACAAGCGGCAGTCTTTGACTACTGATCGTAGCTCGGTACCATGAGTTGACCACTATTAGTAGTATATATGTAAACAAAGTTTGAAGTCAAGTTAACTGAACATTTTCAGCACATTAACTTGTGTCTAAATTTAAAGGATTTATTTATTTGTTTTTTTTTTCTGTTTGGGAAACTGTACAAATGAAACCATAGTCAACCCTTTGAGCACTTTCTTGTAATCATATTACTTTCATTCAGAGATTGTTAAACATTGCAGATTATCCATATTAGGACTGATATATGACAGCATCACAGCACCCTCCCTGTTGAAACCTTGTAGTACCCCATAAGTTACACCTCACTGTCACGTCTTGTCATCTCATATTGTGCATATCTTCTGGTTTACACCGTACTCTGGTACTATGACCAACGTTTTGCCACTTTTTTCTTTATTATTTACATATTTAAGAAAATATATAATATCAGGATGAGGTTTTCACTTTGCCGAAAAAAAAAAAAAACTTACAAAAAAGTGCGTAGCCATGTTGTGGAACAGCTGTGCCAACTTCTACCGCTGAAATTTAAGAGCATTGTATTTGTGTTGTTGCATCATTTCATTTGTACAGCATGACAGTGTCAATAATATAGCACTATTTTGTATTCTGTAATCTGTATTCATTCTCTATTCACTTGTTTCATCAATGGATTCATCTCACACTGGGAAAGTTTGAACAGTTGATAGATCTAGAGACCACTTATAAAATGTACTTATCTTTTCATGTTATTCTTCTTCCAGTATCTAATATTAGACCCCAGAAGATGCTGTCATGTAATTTTCGAGAGTGGTTCAGTTATGGGCTTGAGGCAATTTAATTTGTCAGTTATGTTGGAAGAGGAAGGGGGGTGACTAATATTTGACATGATTCAGTCGTGCGCTTCGTTTTAGTGCTCATCACCTTTGTTAGCCTTGGAATGACACTGTGCACACACTTTAGTCCACATGTGTACTGTAGGTAATGAAATCAGGTGGTGACTACCAACTGTGCTTGCCGGCAGTAGAAGTATATAGCTGTCCTCGTCGGGTATTCTCCATTAGGACTATCAGAATTTTATGTAAATATTGCACAATATTGGAATCTGTCCATTTCTAATTTGCTATTGTGATGATGTATCACCATCATCATCAATCACATATAACACTGACCTCCTTCTGAGTTATATTGACAAGCTGAACAGACTAATTCAATTGGTAGCAGACCCAAAAATTGCAAATTCTAACCAAATTAAAGAAACTAGACGGAGTGTGGAATCTCAAACATGTGTATTAAACAAGAGTTTTTTGTATTTTTTATACTACAGAATAAAAGTAAAGCAAACTTATTAGTTTAAACAAAAGTCTGTTATATTTTGTATATAGTTGAAAGTTTTTTTGTACTATTTTGAGGTCATCAGAGGTCAAATATCAACATAACTGTCGTGAATATTAATGAAGATGGCATCTCAGTAAAGAAACTAAACCATTGATGTCTGTGTCATACTTTTTGTAGGTCTGTCTCAAATGAGGAGGCAGGACTAAATTTTAACATTTTATTGAGGTCAAAGGTTATTTGATGCACATAACATAAATGTCACACCTTGTCAGTGCAATTTTCTCAACAGGAAGATGTTTCTTCTTTATTCATAATTGAGATGTTTTTTGTACACTCTGGAATTTACTTAACATTTACAGTACCTAGAAATGGCAGTTTGTGCAAATCTGTTTTTCTAAAAGCAGATAGCATAAAGGCAACAAATCTTGCAAAGTACAGAATTGTGCTTCAAATGGGACAAAAATTGGTACATGTATCTTTTTGCCTCTCTTACCTGTCTCTTACCCGTCTCCAGACTTTTAATGTTAGCATGTGCAGTCCTTTAGAAAATTGAAACAATGCTAAGTTTTATTTATTTGTATATGGATTTGTAATATTTTAAAATTTGCGTAAGTAATCTTGAGAAACCATGTGTTACGTTGAGAAAGCCTCAAGTGTTATAAAGGCAATGGAATGTCTTTAAAAGGGATTTAAATCTGCGTGAACTTTAATTCTTATAAATTTGTGTTGAGAGGGCATTGTGGTCATTGGTCAAGTGCTCTTAAGTTAGGCAGTGGACTTGTGATCTAAGGATTACAGGTTCGAGTCCTGGTCAGATCATTGTCATTGTGTTGTGTCCTTGGGCAAGGCACTTTATCTCCATTGCTTCTCTTCACCCAGGTGTATAAATGGGGACTTGTGAGGTAACTTGTAAATATAGTTGGGTGCGCTGGTTTGTGGCTGCACCCTATGGGAAGTCCCCCGGGGAACACGTGGTTGAAGTGCACTGTGGTGCCCAAGGAGAGATTGACTGAATTGCGCACATGTTGGTGTGTAGGTGTGACAAGATGGCCCTGAACAAGACTGTAGACCTAAAATAATAATAAATAAAATATCTTGTAGGTCGGGTCAGGGTATTATAAACAGTTAAGATTAACACTTGATGATGTAATGCCATAATCTCTTTAGAAGGGTTACTTTGTTTTTTTCTTGGTTAAGTCCTTACCAAGTATACATATCGTTTTCTTGGTTGTTATTTTTATCCTTTATCCCTTTGTGGAAAAAACAGAATTAGCTATTATACTGTACAGGTGTTGATTCCCTGTAAAGTTAATCCAGGGAGCTAATTATATCAAAGTTCTGTTCATTGGCTTTGAATCTACAATGAATCATCCTATTTAACAGGACTTTGGACCTCTCTCAAAGCCCTGATCAAACACAGAGTCCAGGGTGGGGAAGGGTCAGCTTAACTTTCTATAGGCCCAAATTGGGTAGGATTGTCAACATGTTTATGCAATTATGCAAATACTCAAACTGGCATCAAACATTTACTTTGGATTCTGTATTTATTTTCACAAGTTGTTGATTCTCTGTAAATTGCCCTAGGAAGCATCTTTTGAAATTCAACTGTTTAATTCTGTCGATTAGTTCCTAAGTAGTTTCCTTCAAGGATTGATCTGGGACAGTATTATCAGAAAAGGAGTTAAAATATTCTAATTCTTTCGAGTATCAAGTAAGGAACAGATCACAAGGCAAAGAAAAACATACTTGAGAGGTGAGATGTTCTTAACACTTTTTATTGTGAGAAACAAAACAATATTATTAAAAACTTACTGTATTACTCTACAGTTTTTTTGGGTTTTTTTGGCAACTTAGCACTTAGCAGTATTGTTTGTCACTGATCTCTCATGTGTAGTTTACAATCTATGTGTGTTTTTTTAAGTAATATTAGAGATGACCAAGAGGGTTGGGAAGAGGAGGAGGAGGGGGGTGGGACGGAGGAGGAGCTTGGAGCATAATTATGAAGTTCCTTTTCAACACATATGACCTTATAGTACCTTGAACTGCCCCTCCACACTCCTCCCCCCCCCTGCAAAACAAAATATATGTATATATGATTATGTCTTTAACTTTTGATCCCATACAGAACTGGGGATAGTTAGGTTAAGTTTGTTACTTTTTTTGTCTTCAGTATGCCCTAGACAGTTTACAGCAAACAACCCTAGATAGAATTAATTACTGTACTTCACAGCTGCTTTATGACTGAAGGCTTCATTAATTATAGAGTGATTACAGGAAGTGTTGGTAATTGTATTAATTAGCCATTGAAAATGAGTAGCAATTGTGAATGCACTTTTCATGTTATTGTTAAATTGTTAATGCATAGTAGGAATAAGGGTTGTGCATGAAAGGGTCTACAAAGTGCAACAATACTGGCTAGGTACATAGGTACAGTATGTTAAAATGGTCACAAAAGTTTCAAACACTACATCATTTAGGAGGGCAGGGGGTAATTGCAAGAGACAGACTAATATTCAATGGAGCTGAAATTGCCTCCCTTTCTTGAGCAGAACCTGACATCATTGGGCCAGGTTCCCCCTCTCATCCCCTGCCATTTTGGGGCCCTGATTAAGGGGGTTTAAATGTATTGTTATAAGGGACAGCATGTTACAGTAAGTTGAAATAGTTGCAGTTGTTTACATAATAAACAGCCAGTTTAGTTGATGAAATATCAATGCAACATATGAATGTTTGACAGACTATTTGCTATTCGGGATCAGCTGGGTCTTGTTCACAGGAAACCTCAAAAGAGAAAGTTGGTCTGACAGGATACTTAGTTGTCTGGATTGATCAGAAACGCCAAAATCTCAACAACAACAAAATCATTCCTGCTTTGTTGCTTAATTTTAGGTTAATGTGTATTAATGTCTAGACTCTACGGTAGGAGTGTTCACGACATTAATCACAATATATGCTGTTTGCCACTCCCAAAAGTTACTGCGAAAACACTTAAATGCAATATGAGTTTATTTATATTCAGGATTAAATATTTATGAAGTATATTGAGTATATTATTTAGTATTTCATATGTACATTTAATCTGTAGGACTAGGATAGTGTGGAGAGAAAGATTTAAGTTGTTTTAAGATTGTGTTTTTAGTTCAATGTATTAGTAGTTGTTTATGCTGACAAGTTTCTGCGGAATACATACATGTGGAACATTTTCACTGATCACATTTTGTACAGCAGTTTTGAGGGTTTATAAATTTTATCTTCCATAAGATACTAAGAATGCTACAGTTATGCTTTTTGTTTTTACAAATGCTACACATACTGTAAATATTTCCATTTGATTACTAAGTAGTCCATTTTGCACAGTTTATTTCTTTGCAATATTTTACCAGATAAATTATTATATTCGTCTATTCCTAGGCTCCGTCTGTCCATATAATAAAATTAAAATAAGACTGTTAGCAAACTGCTTATCCACTAGAGAGCCTGTGAAGAGAATGTGTAAAAGTAAGAGGGCCTGACGTTTCGATCCTAGCAGGATCTTCTTCAAAGGCTAAATGACAAGTAACAGTAACTTTTACACATGTCCATATATTCTTTGGTTCATTTGTTCGTTCATTAGTTCCATATACACAGCAAATTATGATTTAAATAATTTAAATCATATGAAAAGAAATTTCTTTTGATTATAACTTTGAATTTTTTTTCTTATCTATTGACAGGAAAACCAGTCTTCCACATTTGCAACAGCTGTGGTAGAGAAATCATGGAGGAAGATCATGTCCAGGCTGTGGATGTTTTCTGGCACACTGATTGCTTTAGGTAAAACCATTTTGTAATGGAGACTTTTGTATTAAAAAGATGCATAAATTGGTACTTCAAAACCTGTGTATTTTATATGACATTTTTCACACTGTACTAGTTAAATTCACACTCCACCATTAAAAGGAACAAATAAGGTGCTTAAAACTACCAATTAAGATTCTGCACAATGCTTGAAAGGGACTGGTAGCTGTTTTTGCAATATTTGACCAAAGGTGGCATGCCTTTTGGACAATTGGAATCAACTTTCAATTATATCCCTTTTTGAAAACAAAACAAATATTTCAAACCTGTAAATTTTAGAGGTACAATCCTTCCAACTTGATGAGCGATAATGCAATCTATTGAACCAGAGATACAGAAGTAATAGAACTGAAAACTCAAAATAGAATGACGACATACACACGTATGAAAAATCTAAAGAACTAGCAGCCATATTAGCGGTAAATTCTTGAAGAGAACAGGAAATGCCTAGTGATTGGGAAGTACCAGGTTCAGGGCAGTGCTACTCTATGTAGGAAAGTTATCCAGTTTACACCACATTACATATATGGCAGAGTGCAATATTATTACACTGTATGTAGGAATGGGAAAGCTGGGTGGGTGTTATTACCTCACACTTAGGCCAAATTACACATTAAGGTAACTATATAATAATAATAATAATAATAATAATAATAAATGAGACTAATATAGCGCCAAATCAGTAGACAAAAGTCACTGCTTAAGGCGCTTTACAAAAAAAGCAGATTAATTTACAAAAGAACAAGTGAAAAGATGGGTCTGAAGTAGACTTTGAATGTAGAAAGTTTAGAGCATGTTCGAATGTGATCTGGTAAATTGTTCCAGAGATAAGAGCCAGAGTATTCGAAGCTTCTGTAACCATAGGTCTTCAAGCGTGGTTTAGGAACAGTTAAATACAGTTTGTTGGACGAATGAAGTGTGCGACTTGGAATATATGGCAAGAGAAGGCTGTTCCAGATGATGAGCACAAAAGGTGAGAAGAAGTAGTTTATACTGAATTCTGTAGCTGATAGGGAGCCAGTGAAGTTCCATTAGAAGTGGAGTGGTTAAGCATTTTCTTCCTTTCCTGTTCACAATACGGGCAGCAGTGTTTTGGATCTTTTGAAGCAAACTTTGATAGCAAACTTTCAGTGGCGGGTGCTTTTTAAGTAGACACTTGTCAAGAATTACTACCATCGTAAACTTGCTTTCAGTATGTATGTGTAAGGTGTGCTTGTTTGTCAGGCCAAGCACTGAAACTTTATTAACTCTTGGCGAAGGCTACATCATTCTTAACTGTTAACCTCAAACTCCATTCTTCAGTAGGGAGAGGATTTTCATGACAATAGATAAATTCTCTAGAATGGTCATTGGGTAAACAGACTGACTCCTTTATGTATACTGTCCTAATGGAACTGGTTTTTCCATAATCAGAAGGTTACCTCTTTGAAGACAACCAGGTTTCTGACAACAGTAAAATCCATGTCACAGTTACAGTTTGAACTGGCCTTTGAATAATCCCCTTGTTGCATTCTCTTTGATGGAGGCAAGTAACAACCCCTTTCTTAACCTCATCATCTGCTCATTTCTATTGTTACCCAGTGTCTTAATCTCACATATCTTCATTCTATGATGAACAATATCTTTACCCTCTCTGTCCAGAATATGTATTGTTTCAGGTTGTAGTTTATACAAACAGCTGTTAAATTTGTTTCTGTCTGTTAATTCACTTCTACGATACAGTGGGTCAGGATATGTGGCAGGCAGCTGGGAGCTGTCACCAGGGTTATAATAGTTTGTTGCTTGCTTGATGAGAGCTACAAATATTTGAATTGGAAACAAATAAATCAGGAGGGAAATTTTAACTTTCAATGTCTCTTTTGTGGTATTAGATGGGGGTGGGGGAGGGGGAGAGGAGGAGGGGGAGAGGGGGAGGAGGAGCCGAGGAGGGAATGGATTGAAATATTAAAAGAACTATTTGGTGGAAGATCTTGATACATTGTACTTGTAGTTCTTATTTTTCTCTTTCTAACCATGTGAAAATGCCAAACGCAACATTAGCGTTCTCATACATTGACAACATGTTTGGAAAATTATTTATCACTTTTTAAGGTTATTTCTTAGGGCTACCAGACAATCCTTTTAAGTGCTGCTTAGAAAAGGATGTTGCTCAGTGCATTATCATCTCCAAATATACCTTTTTAATACTCCTCCTAACCCTCACTGCTTAAAATTCAAACCATGGAGTGTAGAATTTGTAAATAAGGAATTTTGTACCGTTCCCCTGGCAACATATAAATACCAAATCTATTGCTATCTTCACATACTGTAAAACCTTGACTTCATTCTTCTCTTTCCTTTTCTCACATCAAACATGCACAGTCGTACCTATCTACAAATCTTAAAAACATTTGTAATGTCTACCACCTGCCCCCATCCCCCCCCCCCCCACAACTCCATCACCACCATCAACTTCCAGCCTCACCGGCTTGCTTCCTGTACAGTATTTCTGTATATATTGGAAAGCTTCTTTACACTATTTGATAATTCATTTTGTCATTGTTTACACAAACTAAGTTTGCTTCTTGAAAATAGAAAAAGAAAAACATTTTCATGGTAAAGGCTTTAACCAAGGATCTTTGCTTGTATATTTTACATATATACCAAAAGAAATTGGCAGTTGTTTCGTGGTTTCCAGTTTTCATACTTCATGTTCTTGGATGCAGGAAGTGGCAGCCATTAGGCAGTCGAAATTCAATCACACAGCTGCAGAATATGTCGCAGTTAAATGTCTTAAAGGGACACATTCGGTTTAATGTTTATTTAACATTACAAAGTGTTGAGTGAATGGGAGCTGGTTAATCACTTGCCAGACAATGAAAACAGAATTCCAAAAACTGATGTTAAACAACTGTTCACCCATTTTGAGACCCTTACACAAATGTTTATGAGACTTTGTTAAATTGCAAAAAAATCCCAAAAGTGGGAAGAAATTTGAAGACAATGTATAACATGTTACAAAATAAACTGCATACTGTACATCACAGGAATCATGAATTAAGTTTTCATGAATTTGAACAAGATACAAACTTTGCAAAGTTAGTGAAAAATGAAGAAAAAAAAACGTGTTCATTTCAGACATTACAGAGAAGTTTTGATTTACTGTTTTTTGCTGGCTCGCCAAAACTTAGATTAGTTAGTTTAATTTGCTTGAACTTTAATAGCTTTTGTGACAACACAGACATCTAGTGATGAAGCGAAAGACTAGCAATGTTGTTTGTTTCCTTAGATCACGTAGGAATAATTAATGCAAGCAAAAGGCCATGTTGTGATAGGGATATGGGAATCCGGTCAAAACATTAACTTAAGAGTTGAAATCTTTTGTATCCCTTTATTTGATGCCAGATATTGATACATCTAATACCAATGTTATTCTTTCTTAAATTAACTTTTTCATTAAACTCAACTGAATAAGTTTCTAAATTCTGAATCAGGAAGTGAGGGTATGTACATTGATATATATTGGTATACTCTACTACATTATCTTACGTTATATAGCTGTCCCCATACACATCGCCAGATGGTATTATTTAACCCAAGGTTTGAAATTGAATTATATAGAAGATTGTGACTGTTTTGGTTCCAGTAATTTTACATGTCATTATAAGAATAAAGAAAGCGGTCATTGTGGTTTTCTACCATTTGTAGTAATTAATGCAAATTTATAAAGGCCCGCCAATTTGTCAGGGTGGGCTTCTTGGTCGATAGAGACAAATTTGACTTATTAAACTGCTATGCGATTCGACTTTGTGCAGCATATGTTTCATCAGTCATTCAAGTTTGAAGAAAATGTTGTTGTGTGTTGCCATTAAAAGTGCTCGAATATTAAGCTTATCTAACTATATTTGGTAGTGATAAGATCAAAATTGATATCTGGGTCGATACTACCGAAATAGCTGATTTCTGCCTCGGTAAAATTATGTACTGCAGCTAACTAAAGGTTGCATTCCATGTATTACAATGTCTTCTCCCATAGCAACACAAGTTACAGGTGCTGTGTTATCCAGCAGCTCCTGATCAATGTGGTTGGCCAATGTTGGCATTGAGAGTGGCTTTTCCAAATTCTTTACCAGCTGGTTCAACCCAGTTTGCCAGAATTGGCTGTAGGTACTGTATTTTTGCTGAATTCTGCTGATAGAGAATTACTTCCTTCCTGTAATATGTTTTTAATAGTTCACGGTAGCATTCAATTCCAGGGATGTGCCCAGGATTTCCTGAATGCCTGGTATACTGATCGTCGTCCTGGGGTCGGGGGATAAGAGGGAGGGGGTGTTCCCCTCCCCTCGATATTTGAAGGTGCTCAGATGCCAAATGCTGGCACTTGTGTAGCTTTTTAAGCACATATATACACTAGTTTTGCTAACAATTTACATATTTTAATTTTTTTTTAGTGAAATATATTACGTACCTGGTAAAAGTTATTAGTTTGTTTTAAAGAGATTTTACAAGGGACCGATTGAGAGCCGTAAGTAATTTTCTCGCATGCGTAACTGATGCATTATTAGTCTGTATGATTTTGGCATAGGCTAGGCCCAATTTATGCTGAATATATTGTTAGAAATGTCATGATTTTAGATGAAAATAGTACTGGGCAGGATTCCTGATTTTTAAGACAGTGCTGGGCGGTAATTTTCAGTGCTGGGCGGGGCCACCCAGTGCTGCCCAGCGTGGGCACATCCCTGAATTCTATTTATGTGAGCAATGCTGGAGGATTGTCTGTACATGTGTGCTGACCTGTATATTGTTTACACACATTGGTTTTGACCAGTTTTTACAAGATTCTTCGGATTGTTACGTAAGTGTCAAATAGTTTCAGCAGCAGGAAGTTATTTTTTACATTTTGTAGTTAAAACTGCTTTCCATGAACATTTTAAAGAAATTAGTTTCAACAGTTTCATAAACGAATAAAAACTGATCAGAGAAATTCCAAAATTTTCTACTGCTACTAGCCTAACAAGGAAACAACGGAGTCTATTAATGTAGCCAACTGGTCCCTGATTTTACTGCACAAGGCTACATCTCACTATTCTGAGCATAGGATGAGACACTCTTCGAGTACGAATGATAATATCTCTCCAAACTGGCTAAGTGTGGAAATCACATCTCCTTTTTATAGAAAGTGGACTTCCAAATACCTACAAAGCTTTCATGGGCAGAATAATACAAAGCATAAGCAATCAATGAATAGTGTGAAAATAACTTAGCCTAACAAAAGACTCACTATATAATTCAACAATCACACTAAGAGGTCATCCAGTGTGAGAATGTAAGCAAATAGTGAAGCTACTGCTGACTAGGATAAAAAATAGCTATTTTGTGAAAATATAAGCTTTATATAACTTGTCGACCTCTGGTTGACACTAAAATGTGTAAACAGTACATTTAGCATGTATGGGCAATTTGTACATGCACTAAATCTAACTGACGATTCATTAAGAAACATAAACAGACTTGTACTTTTAGTAAAATACATAACAAATTCACACAAAAAGTTCACCATTGTGAAAATATAAGAAACAGTTTAAAACAGACTTGATTTACTGATTTTGAAAAAAATGTAGGAAACACTTAGCAAATTGCAAAAGACAGGCTTCCAACTTCTGTGAAAATATTGAACAAGTTAATCCTGTCAAAATTGTGAAAGGTAAAGTTTGGTTGAAATTCTCTCTCAACCAATAACCATCCATCACATATTTGACCCTTAAAGGGTGTGAAGTCGCGCAAAAAGAAACGTCTAATGTCGGTAATCTGACCTAGTTTCGAATGAGGAGTAACAGAAGTGTTAGACACCACCATCGATCCCAGAAAATACACACACACAGCTTGCTACCATCGGTAATTAGACACTAGTGTACAGTCAGTACATACAGCTGCGGTCCATACCCACAGCACAGTGTACAAATGATACAGCGATGGACATCTCAGGTCCAGCTAAAGATAACAAGGTATCACGTTTCATTACTGTCTGCATTTTGTAGCGACAAGCAGAAAACTTCACTTGCAAGCAACAGAAAGTTAACTTTTTCAGAACGCAGCACACGGTTTGGGGCGAGTCTTCAATGCCTTTAACACTTGTAGTACCATTAAGGGAGAATGGAATCAAATCTCTCAAGATTGCCTACCCTGGACATCAATGCCAGGAGGAAGGATAATCCATCTCTGCAAAGCTTATGTAGTTATATGTCTATCTCTAGGAGATTAGTTAATTAAAAGCAATTAAACAATAGGGGGATTCCTAACCAGGGAAACAATACATTCGGTCATTGGAAACACAACAATATGATTAGTCAAGTATTGTAAAAATTCAGTGATGAAAGTAGAAGTAAAAATAAAAGAGGAAGTCATTGTCTGAGTCATCTCATGATGTTTGACAAACTTGATTGAGAAACAGCTTCTTGAAATTTAGTGACTCGGGTCTTGACTTGTTGTTTCACCTACAATACCTAAACTCACAATTTTCGTATGAAAGGTTTAAAGGACTAATTAGAAAAGTGCTATCATTTGAATTGGCTGTCTACATATTTAATTAAGTTCTAAGTTTAGTATATATGCTACAAGCTCAATGGGAGAATGCCATACTTTATATGGGATATGATATGGCAAAATCTATGCAGTGATTAGTAGGATACTGTAATCATACTTAAATTACATCAGTGACTTTTTTTCTTCCAGAAAGTTACTAACTACAATATATACAAAACTTCTTGCGCAATCAGAATTTATATTTCTTGCAACCTTCTTACTAAAATACCAGACTAAATTACTCTGCTATATACGTACATTCTATAAAGGGCAATGAAACTGCTTCATCGTATTTGCTGTACATGTGTATAGCATACAGTACATCATTCCCAGTTATAGTTCTTTATCTTCTTCACCTGAAGAAGAAATGCAGCAAGAAATGACCAAAAGGCATTCTCGAGCCAGTGAACTTTGAGTAATCTAACAGCTGTTTCTCGGGCTATAAATGATTGAAATCTATTTGAAGGCTTTATGTATTGTAGTTGCTTGTCTTACTTTTTAGAGATAAAGTTTTATGGTTAAAGCAATCTACTGTATTATGCTCAGGGGAATTATCAAAATATTAGGAAATATGGGAAAAATTAATAAAAAGACACAGATACTAGGATGTAAGTTTTATTTTCCTAAGAGACTGCAAGCTGACTGGAACGATCTTACTTTCTTTTGGTCCTGAGTACTTCAACCCTACCCCTACCTACCAGTTTTTTCAACTCCATCTGGGTCTACCATGAATGTATTTTAACACCAGCTGACTACTGTCCATGGCTCTGCTAATTGCATTCTCATGTATTTTTATTGGTCAAGGAAATATTGCCTCTTTACACCTCACTTACCTGTCTCCTCACAACCTTGACACTCTTGCAGTTATCCTGCCTAGAGTGAACTGGAAACATTTTAACACTGTGCTCCCTACATGACTGGACCATGCCAGTCAATGGCCAATGCCCTCTCATTCTACCACCAAAATTTGTGTTGTTATTAACTTGGAAAATTCCGTTTCGATTACAACATACAAAATTTTGGTAATTCAGGATCTCTTCCAGTGTTCACTGAGGAGTCAGATCTTTGGACTTTTTTTTATTCTTCAATTTAGAGGATTTTGGGTATGATTTGGTCTCGGCGTTTTTACCGCTTTAAAAGCCTCAAAGTATCTGAGCTACGTGTACCGGTTCTGCAAATTCCATATGCTATTTCCCGCCCTTCCCTTGAGTTGGTTTTTAGGACAACGGTATAAGAGTGCATTCAGTATATATACTGCAGTTATAAATGACAACTCCCTGTAGTACAGTACTTGCAGTCATATACTAATATATATATAAGAAAGATTGCTGAAGATAATTTTGGAAAAGGATGTATTTCAAAAGAAAAGCAGTCATAATTGTTTGTCATAGCACATGTAGCTACAAATAGGGACTTGCTATAGGGGGGGGGGGGTAATATATTCAGAATTTTGATCTTCCTTTAATGGCAAACATATATCAGTCCATGACTCTCATGTCCATGATTATAAGAAGAACTAAATGGAAAGTAAAGTTTTTACCTCCTTGTGGCACTATGACGTCATAGATCAACAACATGGTAGTCTCTGGACAGACAGGAGTTTTGAGCTAAGATTTCTCCCACATGGAATGAGATTTTCCGTAGATACAGTACTTTGGGGAGTATTTCTTCACGAAAACATCTTCATCATAATCTAGAAAACGTTGCTCATTGTTTGCTTCTCCTTTCATTACCAGCCAGAATTAATCTTCATTTGGCTGGAAAATTTTTGGTTGTTGTTATCTCTTTCAATTTTAAGCACTGGTATATTTAGTGAACTGCATTGGTCAGGCAAATGTGAAAGGTTGCTTTAAGGTGACTGTGTTACTTTAAAGGTTACCGTGCGGCGGAGCAGAAAATCTTTTCCCAAGCAGCCCGAGCTTGAGGAAGAAGTGTGCCAGGTTGAAGAAGAGAAATCTATGAAACTGAAAAATGGCTTTAATTTATTGAATAACCTGAAGGATTTGAGTGCGATAAATTTAGCAAATATTTTGTGATATATTTACTTGGAGAACACCTGCTGTTAGCTAAATTTATAATATAGTTGTTGTGGATTTTGAAGCAAATATAGAGTTGCAATGAAATAGATGTTTTATGTCAGAACCTGTAGTAGAATTGGAAAGTTCTATATAGAGACACAACCAGCTCAACTCTATAGGTCAAAGTTGAAGTTGAAGATCTTTGAAGGATGAAGACATCTCTGTTAAGATGTAAAATGAATCAATTAAGTAAAAACAAAAAACAGCAAAGAAGATAATTTTGCAGTTACTTTCTACTTTATACAGTGCCGATTTCGTTTTGCCTGTCATTTCAGTTATCCACAGACATTGGTACAAAATAAGATAGACATGATGATAAAAAGCTTTATAAGTGTGAGGAGGAGGACTTGGGAAACCAAAACTGTCATGCAGATCAATGCACAATATACAAAACGAATTACGTATGATATAGTAATACAATAAGTGATTTGTACATTACCACTTATTACACTTTATAGTTTATATGCTAAGTAGTACTGTACAGTACGTCATTCAGATCTAGTACAGTATTACTCATAGAGAACAATTAAAAAGACCTTCAGTACACCATCTGTTGATATTTTAACCTATAACATGTTTGCATATATATATAACATATGTTCGAAATTGTAATGAGTTGGAAAAATCCAGAACAGTGAAAAAGTCCCAGCCTCCACCGGGATTTGAACCCGGGCCTCCTGCTTTATATGCTGACACCTTAACCAACTACTGTAGGCAATGGACACTTATTGCCTATGTCCAGAGGTTCGAAACCAGTAAGGAAGGTCATCTTTGCACTGTAGGCTTTTGCCATGTGTATATATTATATATTTGTGTATATTAATGTTTTAAAAAAATAAAATTGGTGAAGTTAGTATCGATATTTTCCAAATATAACCCAATCCCTCATGTAAACATAGTACAGTACAGTACCTTGTTTTCCCCTAACTTCTCAAATCACCCGTTTTTGTGTTATTTCCTGCGGAATAATAAATACTGATGTAAAACTCACTGTATGGTTTTCTCAAAATAGCTTCGTATCTATTCAGATAAAACCCTCCATGCATGAAATACTACAGTTTCCAGTGTTCAGTTATTTTTGGATAATTTTAGCTTTGTGCATGTTGAAGTTAATTTCTGGTGTCCTTGAAGTACCCATCTCAATGCATACAGTATGTATGAAGTGAAGTATTACCCAGTTGGAGAGCCGCTCAAACATTGTGAACATATTTTTCTTTTCTATTTGATTCATTGGAGAACTTTTTTTACAGGACAATTATTCATTATATTAATGCATACATGTGTATAATGAGCTATTGTCTTTTATGCCAGTCAGCAAGATGGTGAAGCATACATACTTCTTTGACTCTCTTGTATGGTATAATACAATGCATATATACCATTGGAATATGCATCTATAAGTGTACAGCTCTGTATATGTGCCAATGAACTGTGCAAGTATCAGAACCACATGTCGTAGATCAAATCCCAGAAGTGTCGGTTGAGGTAAAGAATCCTGATCTTTTGCCATACCTCACTAAACAGCCCATAATCTGATCTGTATGTTGTGTCAATTGACATTGAGAATCACTTACCTGGTCACACACAACCAAAGTACTTCCTCTACACAGTGTCTGGGGTGGACTGGATGGGTCCTTGGGTGGACCAGGCTGGTCCTGGAGTGGACCGCCGGCTCCTGTGGTGGACTGGGTGGGTCTGTGAACTTTCTTCATGATCCCTAGAGAGGTATGTGGGTGGCAACAGAAGTTGGTAACCTACGATTTAAGACACAGATACTGTATCTAAAACATTCTAACCTGGTAAGTTTCACCTAGATGTTAATTTTAAGATTTTTTTTTTTTTTTTCAAAGGTGTGTCATGTGCAAGCAGGCACTCTCAACCTGGTACTATGAACGAGATAGAAGGCTCTTCTGCAGACAAGATTACATCAGAAAATTTGCTCAGGGTTGCCATGGGTGTGCGTATTTGATTACAGGACCGGTCATGGTAAGTATAACATCCAGTATGGGGCACATTACATAACCAGAGATGAAATTTAACTAGTTTGAACAGTGAGTTTGATTTTAATTTCATAATGAGCTAAGAACCAAATCAATCAAAGCTGACCCTGAACGTGTCCACATTTGAGAACGGTGGATCAAAGTCGTACGAGAGAGAATTAGGCAAACACATGTCGCAATGGTTGTTTACAAATCAATAGTACCACAGGGCAACTGCCTTTGGATTCCCCCCATTCGAGGCCACTCTAGCACACCTCCCAACCCCCTCCTCTGAACGTTCATGCTACAAGCCGTTGTCACCCCTGTTGGGTCAAGATCATCTTTGTAAGAGAGATAATTATCATGGGATTTCATCTTGAGTACACAGCAGTTGACACTACGAAGTTGACCTTCCTAGACAGTGTCAGATCTCCAGCGGAACTAACATTTGAACAAGGCTCAAACATTAAGATTTAATAACTAAAAGTTGAATAGTTCTGTTTTGACATTAACACATCATCCTCTTTCATCAAGAGATGAAAATACAACATTTAGCTTGTTGTTTTGTGAGCTGTATTGTTGTCGCAGATGTTCTGGGTACCTTAATTTAATTAGAGAAATTCTGTCCTTACACTAATTGGCATGTATCAGGACACTCTAGACTGTCGTAGTAGATGTACCTAAAAGCGTGAAGTAATTGAGAGACTGAAATTCCCATATGAAAGAAGTCATTAAAGAAAAATATGTCATGGCATTGCAGGGAACAGTAAACTAATTATTCACATAACAATTAAATTCATTAAAGAGCGTAGGTGATTCCGTAGTCCGTCAGATCTGGATGGTAGATTCAGAAGTTTCAGAAGGAAGTGGTCAGTGAAGTGGAAGTGGGTCAGCTACGGGGATTTATTGCCAAATGTGACCAACTTGTGTATATTAGGTGTCAATGGGATCATAGAGTTTGTTTAGAGTAGATATCTAGGTAAAGTCATTAGATTGTACAGTAGGTACTCAAATGATTGAAAAAGCATCAACCGTTAAGCATGATAAAAATTGCCAATTTAAACAACAACAAAAACATTCTTAGGAGTTTCACTCTCCAAATTATTCCCAGACACTGAGCACTCTTCAGTGAGACATTTAAAGTGAGGTACTGTAACATGCTTTGAAGAACTGTGGCAGTAAAAAGTACTCGTTGAAATCTGAGCATCAGAGGCCATTATCTGACTTTCTAGCATATTTTGGGGGCAATACTGAATACCTGTTGGATATATATATATATATATATATATATATATATATATATATATATATATATATATATATATATATATATATATATATATATATATATATGGAGTGAATAGGTCTTTGGTCTGGGTATTAAGAGGCACCAGTATTGTATCAAGTGATAATCAGTACAAACCAGCTATACAGTACTCAGTACTGGTTTATACTACCCCTTTTTGTACCCTGTTACATTAGGGAAAGGGTCTCTGTCACGTTGACATTTGTTTGATTTCCCTGTAGATTCTACCCTCAGGTCCCTCTTTCCCCGGTGGGTGCATAGCTTTATATTTCTGCACTGAATGGAAGAGCTCATGTCATAATAACCGACGAGGATACGCTTCTTCTCTCATTTGAAAGACTCTGCTCTGATTCATTTCATGTTTAATTTAAAACTGAAGCACAATTGTATATTTTCCCCATTGAAACTGGATCAGTGAATTGGCAATAAAGGAAAAGGAAAACTTTTGAAAAGCTACTTTATGTATGTAACTTATATACTTTTTCACCAATAGCATTTCTGCCATTGTAGTACTTTACGATTGATTTATAGTAAACATTCTATTCAAGGATGGATTGTCTAATCCAGTTACTGTAATCTAACTTATTACGAATGTGATGTTTATATTATTTCATAGCATCAATCAGTTTGGGGTGCTTCATGCAGTGGCAATAATTCCTTGAGCGTAGATCTAAACAAAGACAAGCCAAGATAGTTTTCAAGTAGGGTTAAGTGCAGCTACGGTGGTAAAAACATTCGGTAGTGCTCAATGAAAAAAAAATCTATGTACACTGCTTGAAATTAGAGCCTCTTTACATTTGACTCAATGATAGATATATGCTCAGGTTGTATACCACACACACACTTACTGTACACATGTATTAAAAATATTCACTTTTCCTCTTCTCTGTGGAAATGAAGGGCCCCCCCCCACCCCCTCCTCTAAAACTTAAAAATCCCTGGCCAAACTTTTGAAATGAGTACAACAGCGTGACATGAGTACCGGTAGAATTCCCACCTGTAAGCAACTGGAGTATGAGTACACAAGGCTATAAACTCCAGTGCTTGTAAGTTTAGTCTTGCATTAGTATCTATACTAGGGTTTCAAAATGTCCTGAGGATATAGGTTCTATAGGAATACAAATCTATGAGGACCTGTGTGAGTACAGCCATTTAATATTAAGCAAGAATATTATGAGAACCAGGGCTTACTGCCAATGGATATCACCGTTTGCTAGGAAAACAAGAAAGAAAGGAAGAAAGGCATTGGTATATTTCTGCCAACTTGTGCAAATTTAATGTTACTTTTGTATTTAAAGTCAAGGAAACTGGAAGTGGGAATTTGACTTTAGCCAACTGGTACTGTAGATTATTTCCTGTCCTTACAGTTTTTAAGCATACAATGTGGCTAAAAATTGTGAAATTCTAAGCTTGCTATTATGTACTCAGTTCAACTGACTTTGTGTTTACAGTAACTTAGTCTTACTCATTTTGTTGCTTTTAAAAGTGATGAATAATTACTTCCACTTTCTCACTTTCAGTTCATACTTGTTACTTTCTCTCTACCATTTCTAGTGCACAGCTTGGGTATGTACTGTATCTCATGGTAAGAGACAGCTTGTAATGATCATAGTCAGCAACATTAGCTTCATTTGGGTTGTGTCTGAACTGTTTTTGTTGCTAGAGGTTGTTTCCTTGCAAGGAAATCATCCTAACCTCTAATACAGTTAAAAAGTGACATTAGTTACCTAATTTTGTAAAGACACATTTGCTTTTGCATCTCAAAGCATCAAAACATATATATTCATTTCAGTTGTCAGGTAAAATAAATAAGCATGGAATCCATTGTACATAAAGTAGGTACAGTAGTACTTTGTTGCCAGTAAAACTCAGATCGAGACTTTATATGTTATATATCTCATAATTGTGAACAGTAAATTGTAATAACTTTTAGAATGTGACTGGAAACTATCAGACATCTGTACTACAGTGTACATGAGGGAGAATTGAGCAAAAGTATAGGTTCACGATAGGCTGCAACTGCAGAATACACTCGCTCACATTTTGTATTGGACGATGTTAACAAACTTGCTGGGTTTAGCAGCAACGTGCGCACTGCCAGCTGTTTGACAGTATCAGATAGAGCTCTAGTACTGCTAAGGGGATATTGAGAAGGCAATAAAGGAGAATTGTGGCTGGGGTGCTGCTCCTGGTGCCGTCTCTCTACCTGGTGTCTCTCTAGTAGGCCTATACACACTGACTCATGTTGTTGTCTGTAGCGATGTGTTATTTATTGAATTACAATGCGAGACCGCATTCCTGGAATGGTTCGTATTGAAAGGGTTGAACGGGTAAAACAGACATTCTACCATCGTCAACATTCCCAATTTACCACCTTACAGGTCCCCCTGCAGCTGTGAATGTTTCTCACAGTGACCGCGTGTTGAAGGAAAGAAATGATCGGAACTGGAAGAGACTTCCCATAGATGTTTTAGTTGAGACATGTATGTGAGATATCACATTTCACATTTCAATGTACAGGAATGTATTGAATAACATAACAGGATATTCATGTGGTTGGCTTATAGGGTATGTGGTTGAAGTCTATAACATACAGTCTATGTTTGAAGGAAACAGAGGTCTGTTGGGTTCATGACACCTAACTATAATACAAATCTGTACAGTTTCTTTTAATTGTATGGTGCTCCAAAACATCTATTTAGCAGTTAAGAAAATAGGTTTTATTAAGTACAAGAAGGAAAGCACCTAAAAATTTTGCCTTTTTCACTTTTCAGATTTTTTTTGCAGGGTGTTGGTAATTTTTGTGAGTTCCAAACTTTTGTTCGCAATGTTATCAGTGTGAGTGGTAGCCTGGCCAGTGCTGCCTTTTCCAGATTTTTTTTTTTTTTAAACACAGAAGCCTGTTTTAAATTTGTTTGCCTATACCTGTACACTACCTTTAGAATAATGTTCAAAGGAAGAATATGACATACTTCATTACACACAGTCCAGTATCTTGCAACTGTTTCTCTTAAATTAACTTTACTGTTACATCTTTTTACCAATTTCTTTTTCCATGGTACTACTCTTCCCCTTTCTGACCTCTCCTCCTCCTCCTCCCCTCCTCCTCCCCCTCCTCCCTGACTTACTTCCAGATGGATTACAGTAACTACAGTAGTCACCAACTTGCATAGCATTCTGAAACTTGAAAAGCAGAAAGTAGAATTTTGGAAGAAGAGATTTTAAGAAATGAAAAAAAATTTAAATTTAAAAATTTAAATTTAAATTTAAATTTAAAATTTAAAATTTAAATTAATCTCTTCTTTCTGAGAAACATTTTTAACCTTCTTGTCAACTTCATTTTGAGAGAGCAATTTTGTTATTTTAGCGGTTAGGAGAGAACCCCTGTAAGAGAATGGAACTGCGGGGTATCAATATCTTTACAGGTGTACATGGAGGGACCATACAATCATGTGATCAGCAACATTTTGCTGTAAACAGTTTCAACAAATTAGTAGCATACATTCTTAAAAGCAGCATTTAGAGTTGAAAATTGATAAATATTTCAGTACTAGTTCATAGTAAAATTCGATAACAAAGAAATAAATAATTAGTTTGGTTTTTAGTCATTTTAGTATTCCAAGTAGGTTCAAGAGCAAACATAAAAACTTTCAAAAGTTGAATTTTGCTTCTACATGTGTGCTATAACTACTGTACTGTGAAAAGTGTCTGGCTTCATGACGAAATGTCTAGGATTGAATTAGATTCGTTAATCAATCATTCAAATTTCATTCATTTGCGGGGAAAAAAATGTATCGAAAAGTTTTAGTTTGGTCAGTGGCAATCTAAATAAATACAGTACTCTTTATGATCAGAAAAAATTTCAGACCAACTCAAAATGTTGCTTTCAGAAGAGAAAAAGACCACATTTTTGTGTCCATTACTCTTTGATCACTGTGGTGTACATGATGGAAGCCACGTTAATTACATAACTTCATATGAAATCTGAGTCTAGAAGCGAAAGGATGTCAATATTGTCCAGTTTTCAAACTTTCTCAAGCTCTGGTAAAACTTTATTTACAATTAGCCACCCACTTCCTAGCCGACTATCGAAAACAGGAAGGATATGACATCAAGCTAAGATAAGAAAAAAAACCGATATTGGTTATCGAACTCTTCATGCGTCAAGTCAAACTCGAGAGTGAAACGGTCAGTAAATACTGGTCAAAAAACTTTGAAATGATGTTTTCAAACTGAAACATTCTGCCAACTAGGGAAGTAGTTTCTGATATCCTATACTGTAGGTTCTTATTGTTTGTTACAATCGAAAGTTTAAAGACTATAAAACACAGTGAACATTGTTTTTAAGATCTGAGAAGAGTATTTCCGTCGAAAAGGAAAGCTTCATTTTTTGTGAAACTTTCGTTAGATTTGCCGTTACCAAGTTCGTCAACAATTAGTGTGTCTTGTACAGTACTCATTAGTTGAAGTTAAGCATTGACCCGACTTGGTTGATATTCAGTTGTTTCCTGCGTCATGCATGTGGGATTTGCACTGCTAACAAATTTCTACGTCATCCAGTATGACATGCGTAAGTATATACTCTTGTGAAAAATCCTAAATTTTTGTTTTGTACAGTTAGTATTAAAAATTTCAGATTTATTCTTATTTTTTGCTAACATTGTTCTATTATGGAAGCATAACGATACCATTCTGTCAGTTATTTGGTGACTATATTTAATGGAGAATTTTTATAACTGGTGGTGTACCGTAGAAATTATTAGAATTGGAGTACAACGACTACATTTTTGGCCATCTTTTGATTGTTTCAACTCAATTTTTTTTTAACCTAGAGCATACTGTAGGTTTATGTTCCATATAATTTTTTGTTCTTAGAAGAACAGTGAGTGAGGTTTGTGACTGATGAATCATTGAAACTTATTGTTATATGAAAGCAGCATCCAGAAAGTTTCATTTTGTCGATGAGGGAAACATCAATAGGAACTGGTTAGAAATTAATAAGTACAAATTTATCGGAACAAATAGTACAACGACTGTCATAAATGTGACTCATCTCTTTGGCTGTTTTATTTCAATCAAGAGAACAGGTTCATCAAACTGTCTTAAAAATATTTTGTTTAAAAAGAAAGGTAAAGTGACTTTGTGACCTGTCGATGAATCATTGCTTTTTGAAAAAGAACATTATGTAAGTTTCAGTTTTGATTTTTCAATAGAAGAAGGTAATAATTGAATACTCAGAAACATTTATGAATTATGAATGATATATATTAAACATGCTGACTGTTAGTATGTAGGACTAGGAAGTTGTAATAGCCTAACAACTGCCTGATAGCACTCAAGGATGTCATACTCATAACCTTTGTTATACATGCCAACAAAGAGATTTCGAACAGATCACCAGTACACTTAACCTATGTAAGCCACAACATAACAATAAACGATCTACAAAGTTTGATTTGGAAGAAGCTCTATGCAAATGTTTGAAGTTCACTTCATGTTTACTTACAGAGTATTGGCCGTTTAGATGTATTTACATATTCCGTTGAAAGCAAATTTACCACTGGATTAAGTCAATGAAGTTTTTCAATTTTTTATGAAGGGTTCATTTTCTTTGCAAACAGGGTGCTTAAACATATTAGAAAATTTTAAGAACAAACGTAAAGATATTTGAGAATTAGTCTTCGTTTGATTGCCTAGCTTTTATAGATGATTTTGGATTATTTACAATGTTCCAGTGATTGTGGGTTACATGTACACAGATCACAGCTAGAGTAGTAGTCAAAACTATGACTACTGTACATGTCGGCACATTGCTGTAGTGTATGACACATAAAGTGATGTTGATGCTACTGTATTTACTTCGTTCAGTTGCCTGGACTGAACTGGTAATCTTGTTATCACCAGCTGTAGACCCCTTCTTTGACTGGACCCTACATGTACCTCTTCATACTATCACCCAAAGTGATAAGAACATGTTTTTCGACTTGGAATTTATGTGTTTGAGGTTGTGAGGAGACAGGTAAGCTTGTCACTCGTAAATATATCCAAACTTGGTAAATTTTGCGTCCCTGATGTCCATTGATAATCCCAAGTTTGGTCGAGGTAATTTTCAATACTGTCGTGAAATTTTATTGGTACGAAATTTCCTTGTTCACTGTAGAACCAACAGATGGAGTTATATGTACATATTTGTTATAATTGATAGCCTATTCGAGTCAGATGTTTGAACTACTGAACAGCACAGCTCGTTACTAAAGTGTTTTCCTTGTAATATCTGCACCACAGGCCTTCAATGACACAATATGAATGTGACTGAGATCAAGGAACAATGTCAGCTAGTGCTTTTCATCATACTGTACCTGTAGAAAATCTAGGTTTACGAGAGAGAGGAGGGAAATGGGGGGGAAATGGGGGGGGGGTTCGGTTCTCTGAGGATGGACCTGAGAGGAAGATAGGGGAAAGAATAGGGTATGGGTATTGGGATGAGTACAAAGACATATTGGGACTGGGAAGGTATATAGGGGAAGGGGAAGGTAAGGAAACAGATAGCAGAGGGGACAGGGTATAGGGGAAGAGATAGGGAATAGATAAGGGATAGCAGAGGAGACGGGGGAAAGGTAAAGGATAGCAATGAGACGGGATAGGGGAAGGGGTAGGAAACAGGTAGGGAGAGCAGAGGAGATGGGGAAAGGTAAAGGATAGCAATGAGACAGGGGATAGGGGAAGGGGTAGGAAACAGGTAGGGAGAGCAGAGGAGATGGGGGAAGGTAAAGGATAGCGATGAGACAGGGGATAGGGGAAGGGGTAGGAAACAGGTAAGGGATAGCAGAGGAGATGGGGGAAAGGTAAGGGATAGCAATGAGACAGGGTGTAGGGGAAGAGGTAGGGAACAGGTAAGGGATAGCAGAGGAGACGGGGGATAGGAGACAGGTAAGTGATAGCAGAGGAGACGGGATAAGGGAGGGGGTAGGGAAAGGTAAGGGAGATCAGAGGAGATGGGATAGGGAATGCGTGTCTTTTAATTTTTCTCAAAATAACACAGATATATCTCAACATCCTGCTTAATGCACACGTTTATTTATTAGAATGGCTAGACCTATATACATATCCTACCCTCCCCGTCTTTAGAATGTTGAGGCGGAAATGAAGGTACCATGTTATGTTGTTTGGTTATGATTATCAATTACTGATACTTGATAGTACTAGCGATAAATATAAGTACTCTCAATTTTCATTTCGATGCAGTAATTTTAACTGTTTGATTATAAATCCAGCATCTTGAAGTACTTTTCTTTTCTCTCAAACATGGCAAGTTTACAGGTCATTAAGTCATGCAATGGCAGTATTTGTTTCGCCTTTGTTTATATAGCCTTATTCTTGTCCTTTCCGTTTCCAGTTGCCTTTGACCTCGCAGTCATTTAGGATAATGTCCGTGAAGTCTGTGACGCAATAAATGGAACAGGATGTATGTCATACCAAATACACGGTATATTATTTGACTACATCCACCAAAAGTGAAATTATCCATCTGTCAATCAATCTTGAAATAGCAATTTTTCAGACTTTATTGAATCATTATGTACGCCTCAGATATATGCAAAAAATAAAAGCATTTAAAGAAAGGGTTTTGTCAAATAAAAATTATAACAAGAAACTCTTCCTTTCTTGTCAGTGTAGACTTAAGGCCCGGTCACACTATACCGATTTTTTATCGGAATACTATCCGATTTTCCCGGAGGAATCGAAACAGCCTGTTTTCCGTTCGGGTCTTCTAGCCACAGTGATAAAGGACCTGATTTGCTATCTGTTGAGCCATTCCGATGTGGAATAGCCCTCTCCTAACTTTTGATATTGACTCCGTTTCCTTTTATCGGATAGCTATCCGATTTCTCTTCCGATTTTTATCGTTATTCGATGTGACGTCACTTCAGAATGTAGTCAGTTCTAGAACCCCTCAGATTTGAAGTAGGTATTCGAATATTCCACTGCATTCATTACATTCACTACCACAAACCTCACTCTTCGGCCTAAAATCGGAAAAATCGGACCGTATTCCGATAAAAAATCGGTATAGTGTGACCGGGCCTTAAGGAAAGATTCTTTGGTTTTATCTTCTCACATTTTCCGAATTAGTCTAGTGACTAGTATATTTGTACTCTTAGTATTTATTTACTATACGACATAAATAGTAAATCCCTTCCCCTCCCTTTCTCTCCTCTCTCTCCTCCTCCTCCTCCTCCTCCTCCTCCTCCTCCTCCTCCTCCTCCTCCTCCTCCTCCTCCTCCTCCTCCTCCTCCTCCTCCTCCTCCTCCTCCTCCTCCTCCTCCTCCTCCTCCTCCTCCACTTCCCTCCTCCCCTCGTCTCCTTTCACCTCCCATCCTCCTTTTGAAGTTAGTTGAAGAGAAATTTTTCATACCAACTAGTTTTAGTACCTAAGTGTTTAAAGTTCCCACATTTCAATAGGAAGTAATTATTTCCTAAATCCCACATATTGTAACAAACATTTCTGCCTACCTCGACCCCTAGTTTTATTTTCTCTGTGTTTGTTCTCACCTTGAACCTTTAAAAATCGATAAACATTAAAACAATATTGTGGACACTGTGACAATATTTACTCTCCACCATTAATTCGTTCAATAAAAATGCCTTTAAAGAAAATCTTCCGAGGTAACATAGAAACAGATAAGTTTAAACAAGAAGGAATATAACAACACAAAATAATTGAACTCATGGAAGGCCATTGGGGACAAATAGCCACTAATATTATGCCCTTGACCAGTAAATATGGACGGAAGATATATATATAATAATAATAACAATAATCAGCAGTTATTTTTACGATGCTAAAGCGACCACAAATGTGGGAGAAACCCGCAAGGGCTTATGGATTACAACTTACACGTCGGGTGGCTTCCAATTTAACATTTTAAATCAAATTTGGAATCTTTATATGTACAGCGTCTGCATATGAAGGTGCTGTTGTTGTTTTTGATACTGTATGGTGCATTGTAACTGATAGAAAGGACAACAATGTAACTGAAGATCTTGCCATGTAGATTTAATTGTTGTTTGTTTGTGCAGTAGGATGGTGACTTCGAAGTTCGCCCACTTAAGACTTAAAACACCCCAAAACTAAATCTTCTGGTATAAATCACCAGAAAATATACTTCATATGGTGGGAGAATTGTGTTTTAGTACGATACACGGCCAAACTTTCTTTCCTGCAAACTGTTTTCACGTTGTTTTCCAAGAAAATTCTTCGTGATTGTGGAACTGGTATTTCTTGCTGGAGTATTGCGAATTTCGGCCACGCAACCTACAGTGTGGCGCTGGTAAAAATTGGTGGCGCTGTTGCTTTTTCAGTAATTATAACAGACTTCATAGATCTTTCGTCATTTTATTGACAAATATGTAAGTAATTTCTTGCACACGGGTCATTTTGGAGAGAAAATAACTGTAGCTTCGTAATTTTTCGTGAAATTGGCTGTTGCTATAGGTTGTCATGGTGAAATCGTGTGTTTCTTAAGGGTGGCCGATTTTCGCAGTATGGCGAACTTCGCAATACTGACTATACTTGTTGTTTCTTTGTTTCTTTGTTTTAGGTAGACTATGCTCTTATGTACATGGAATAACTTGATCAGTCAGACTGGGTCAGACTCTAACTAATCAGATCAGGTTTCCAACCATTTTTAAAAATTAAAAAAAAAAACAAGTTAGAATTGAATAAATGTTTAGTTTTATTATTGAATAGATAACTCCCAAAAAGTAGAGTATATTTTATATGCCAGTCTTTCTTTGCAAGCAAAACTTAACTACAAATTTTATCTGAAATTTAACATTTAAAAAAAAAAAATTTATACTCATGAAATTCATTCTAACATCTAATCTCTCATTTTGTATATTTCCTCACAGGTTGCAGGAGATCATAAATTTCATCCAGATTGTTTCATATGTGTCAAGTGTAGATGTTACATCGGAGATGGCGAGAGCTATGCATTAGTGGAGAGATCAAAGCTGTACTGGTATGTTATTATAATAGTACTGTACATCCAGCTTCTCTATAAATGTGCTTTCATCTCCTGCTTCAAAGCACTCATACTGTCAGTATGAACAGTATGAAGATATCATATCTCCATCACGAGAAGGTTAGGAACTGTTCATACTGTCAGTACGAGTGCTTTGAAGAGTGATATGGGAGGACAGTGTAGAGTGGTAATATTTAGCAAACTTTTAAGAAATTTCACAACTGTTCGGTATAGTATACAACTTTTCAATGATTGTTCATCATTCCCTAATTTGCATAGAACGATGTCACATGACTAAATCACCTAGTTGTGTTAAATTGTGTATTTATTTAAAAGCAACTATTTTGAGTTAATGTTGTATTTTTAATGCTATGCATTTTTCATACTAAATTAGCTTTTGATCACAATAGTCAAGTTTGATTTTACAATAATATGAAGTATTAAGTTGTTTATTAACTAAATTTGAAATTGTTTGCTTTGTTTCAATTTTTCTTGATTAAGTGAAATAAAGCGTTACTACTGTAGGGCATGAATAGGATTGCAGTGTTGTATAGTGTACCAATACCAAATATATGAAAAGCTGTATTAAACTGCAGTTTATTTTGATATTTGCATTATTTGGATAAGTGAGGAAGTAGGACACTCATTCATAATGAGTTCATTCACAATGAACGTTTCCAGCAAAATTGACTTTTATTCCAGTATCGTCCTCATTTTCTCTTCACCTAAAACAATTTACACACATCAAAACAAAAACCATGGCTGTTTTTGCATTCTTTTGGAATCAAAACTTCATTTCTTGCACGTATGCAAAAAGTCCTTCAATGGCTAACTTGATGAAGTTTCCACTTAATAATGTCAACATAATCAACTCAGCATGAGTTTGTGTCTACGATGCGAGTGAATATTAACCAACGTCAAAAAATGCATCGGGTCGTACTCGTCATGCAATGAAGAAGCAAAAATGAAATTGCGTCATGAGTGAGATATTTTTAGAAACCCCATCAGGCAATTGAGTGTAGTTCAATGTCTCATTAAAACAAAGTATTTGTGCTGATACTTGATGAGCTATTTCATAAATCGTTGGTCAGGATAAGAAGAAAAAATGATTTTTGCTACAGGTACATTTGACTTTAACTCTCAAATCATAACGAGAGAGTAGTTGTCGTGTAATACATTTATGGTTACTATGCACATATAAAATATCTTTTTGTTTAATACAGCACTAATATTGTGTTAATGTTTAACTCCTGTGATTCCCTTACTAAATGTTATCGTTATAGTAATATGGTTAGTAGTACAGTAGTAATTACAATAAAATGCATGTACAGCAACAGTAAAGGTTAACAAGAATCCTATGCACAATAATCATTCTGATAATGTTTTCTTTTTTAACATTGAAATGAAACTACTGTACATAAGAGCATTGCTATAAAGTTATTAACACATCATTAATTCTTACAAAAAAGGCTTTTTCTAAAAAGGTACATCCTTTGTAAGATTTACTAAGGTAATTTATTCTGGGAAATTAAAATGAACTGGGAAATATTATATAAGAATAAGCTCTCTAATAGCATATTGTAGTATAAAGTGTTAAAAATGGCAATTAAGAAATCTACGTTAATTGTGTGAGTTAGGAGAACATGTATCGAAGGAGATTGCATTAGAAATACCATGGACACTTGTCCTGGCTTATACAGTGTATATGTGAGGAAGATTGAGTATATGTTAGTAGGAACAATTTAAATACATAATTTCACAACAAGGAAGCAGTAAATATATTGTGCAAGACTTAAAAGGGCCATTTTCCTTTGTTGCAGTGGGTGAGAATGAACTGTGCTTAGTTTGGACATGTATATAAACCAAACTACAATTCCATGCTTGCCAAAATATGTATATGCAAATATAAGGAAGCGCATAAAGCGAATAAGGTTCTTTGTACAGTTGTAGAAATGGAATTTTGTTGTTGTTGCCATAACGACCATTAGACAATATTGTTCAACATGGATATTCATTTTTTTACTTTTAATATCTATAAAGTATCAAAGGCCATCACATTGAGATTATTTAGTAAATGTCAAATTTGTCAGTTTGTTTTTAAGAAGGCACCATGTCTATGGTAGCTTTGACAAAGAACAATGATTTTGGCCATTATGTAGACACTGCATGGTGTATATATATATATTCAATTATTAACTGCAGTAGTTCTACATAGTCTATGCTGATGTTATAAGTCCAAGCATCAAAATTTCAAATTTGATTGATTTTACTGTTACTTGAAGCGGTCATCTTTGGAAAACTTATGCAGCTAGTTATATTTACTTCTATTTGTCAAAAATTTACTTAGCCATCTCAGACCTTCTTAAAGCTTGTAAGCATCAGCCATACACTGTAAACATTTACAATAGTCATCAAATCTTTGTCTCATTTTGGATGTCGCAAGGGCTTGGATTTTGTCTTTGAGCGCTTCTTCAGTATCAAGGATCAATGAATGGTGACAAAGAAGTTACCAGGGCAAATTGCTGTGTGATAGTATTTACTCTTCACTTATGACTAAGTAGTCTAGAATTCTACTTTTCCATGGCAACCTGCTTGATCACTGCTTTTGTTGTTTCAAATGTATCAAGCACCTTGTTTACATACTGTCGTTAATGCTGGTGCATACAGTATGTGTGCTCACTAGTTGTTCTGTAACATCATACAGTGACAGTCTAGATGTACTATAGGGAAATGAGTTTCAGAGCGGCATGGATCAAGTCGTTTGGTTTTCGTGGCCCTTGCAAGCTCTGCCGTATCTTGGCTGACATTTCTTGAACAGTAATTAAGTAATACTGAGTGCATACATGTATGTATTTCTCATGAGGACTTGTGTACATGCCTGTATCATGTGTAATATATGTTTTGCTACAAACAACAATGCTCAGCTGTCAACCAGACACTCTATCTGATTTAATCCTTGTTATGGCAAGAATTTACTTCACTCACGACTTACCCGTCTCTGCTCAAATTATGACCTTTTCCCATCTACCAGTCTTGTCAAAATTGGTAGCTGGTTTTAAGCAAACTTTGCCACCACCCCCTCCCTTCCCCACCCCAAAACCAGAAAATCACCTACTGCTTCAGGCTTCTGAATCAGCTACCAATCTGAAATAAGACTTATAAACTTTGCAATAGTAGTTTTCCTTCTGTACAAATTATGGTCTTTTGTGATGAGTGCATATGTACAGTAGTCTTTCTAGACCTGTTCCTGGCAGGTAAGGTAGATGGGTAAGTGAGTGATTTTGAACAGAGACGGGATACTATATAACGTCATTCATAAGTACATTTAAACTAGTCAATAAGCAACAGGTGAGTTTGTAGCTTCTAAATATACCCAAACCTGGGTAAGTTTTGTGACTTCTCATTCACCATGATGAAAATCTCCAAACTGTGCATTCATGTCCAATTTCCTTACACAAACATGTTATGGCATGTTTGCTACAGTAAACTAGCCCGGGAAACCAAATGATCATAGATTTTGAATTTTGTTTATGATGTCAGCAAAACAGTGGTTGAATACTGATAATTGTTCAACCAAAATGTTGTAATCCAAATGATGTTAGAAGAGGAAGAGGAACTAGCCACTGACTCAATTAAGTAATTTGTAGTTGGAACAAATTGACTAAACATTATTTTAATTCCCCATGTAACTGTTTCATCACAAGCTTGGCAGTCCTCACAAGCTCAGCAAATCAATGAAGATTAACTGTAGATATACTGTAGATCAAAGAGTGCAACAGGATTGGTGGAAGAAACAGGTGAACTTAATCACTTGTAGAAGAAATATCTGAACTAATGGGATTCGAAACTGCAGTACTCATATATATACCTCTGTGAGTCGTCTGTGTTTCCTCTTCTTGGCACAAACGTTGATGGTCGTGTACAGTATGAATTGATCATTAATTAGCTAAGGTAGATATTATGTTTTCAGTCTATTTATAGCTTAAACTTGAACATTCAAACCACATGCAGCTAACTTCTAGTAATGGTTTTTCATACCTTGTGGGTAGAAATTGCATCAAATACATGGACAAAGGAAATTTGGGATGAAAATAAAATTTGGACCTTCCATAGATATTTAGATATATTTATTGGATCAGGAATTAGGATTTATTACACTTACCATTATATATGAATGTATATATATATATATATATATATATATATATATATATATATATATATATATATATATATATATATATATAATGTGAAATGTATCTTGACACCAGTTAATTATTCACAGCATGGAAAGTGATCCCTAATGTGTGTAGCAGCTATAGTCTACATTTAAGTAGTTCTGATGACCAGTTTTGAGAGAAAAGGAGTGACTTTCTGGGTAAATTATTTATATTTGATGGAAGTAATTTTAGAACCTTTATCCGGACGAAAGATATTTGGTGTAAAGTTAAGAAAATGTTTGCGGTAATTATGAGCTGTTCCCATGGAGTTACCATAGTAACTGTTTAATTTTGTCACATTGGTAGTTCGTCACTTGTGATGATGGACTGTAACATCCTGTTAATGAGTAACATTACACTTTATGTAATCTTACATGTAAATGCATTTTTGATTTTTTTACTTTGAAGTCTTTAGAAAGACATACTCACAAACATGTGAGAAATTACAGTTCATTGAAACAAAGCTAATGTCCAGCTGTTTTAGAATATTCCGGCTCATAGCAGCAATACGTGAAAAGTTAAATTTACAGTAAGTACTGGTAATCTAGCCTAGTAGCCTGATTATGCTTTGTGCGACATGAAAAGGATTTACGTATCATCATTTTCTTTTACTTATCTTATTCTTTTCTATACAAACATCTTTTTAGTTTTCAACTCAATTATAAAATATTCTACTTATTTGACGCTAAGTCGATGACTTTAAGGTCTGCTTTTTAATGACCACTGCATCATTCTGGGTAAGTTTTTCAATACCTTCCTTCCTTTGGTTTGTACCATTGTGAGAAGGTGGTGCTCTGCTAAATTTATGCCAATTGAATTCTGAAGATGGTAGATAAAAATAGTGTGTTTGTAGAGTAGGGACAGGTAAGTATCATAGCTTGTGGGTGTAATTCCAGCCTGTAAATTTGAGGTACTGTACATGCTTGCATTTTCTAATGTGTAAAATCTGATTATCTTGATCAGGCCAGTTGTCACTTCAACCCATCAAGTACCTTTTTCATGCATGTATAAAGGTCATCTTTTATTTTTTAAATTATACAACTTTTTTTCCCTCTTTCATTTATTGCTCTTTTTTTTTTTCTCCAGTGGTAAGTGCTATCAAGATATCGTCATCAATAGACCGAGAAAACCAGGCAAGAAAAGGAAAAAGAAGCATACGGTACAGCTGCTCAGGATTCCGTCAACTCCAGAAGGCCAAAAGAGCATCTTGGTGGAGATTGCAAAGTATACAGCATTCCCTACATCTCCCGTCAAGCAATGCGATGCCGTCGTCGATACCAGGAGTCTCTGCGTAGTCGGGTGAGTTTCTACTTACTTCACTTGGCATCAACCTGTCACCGTAGCAACATTGGCCCTCTTGTCTCTACTAGATATCTAGAGCACTTTGTAACCTTTTAACACTGTCCTCTTTTGGTGACCCAACCTTACACCCCCGCCCCCACCCCTCCTTTTCATTTTACCACCGGAAGTGCCTAAAGCACCTAATTGAGAATAAAAATAAAATAAAACCCTTGACTTTGGTTACTTATTGAATGGTCTTCACCTTGATCATAAGTAAGTATCCTACCACATTATAAAGATAGGATGAGTAGACCTCTCTTTTAAGGGGCTTTTGGTGACCTTAGTTTTCCTTTTATTACTCATGCAGTGACATTTACCCTAAATATACGTAAACATTACATCCCTTTAAGAACAAATCAATGGTGGGGCATTACTGGCCACCTACTACTCTTAAAATTCACTGAATAGGGTTGGTTAAAGTAAATGGCATATCTTTTAATGTTCACATAAAAAATTAAAAAAAGGTATTGGAGCTATGGTTTTTTTTTTAATAACCAAATCTCTCAACTAAAATTGTACAGTCTCTCGGCTACTGTTTTCTAAGATATTTTGCTAGCGGTTTCCCCTCATCTGTTACCCGAGAAACTTGATTTTGATCTTGGTTATTTAAATTTTCTAATTTATTATGCAATCATGCCTTTTTGAATGTTTTTATAGATAGATTCTTTATACTTTTTCTCCAAACGTAATGCAAAATATGCAAACTTAATTGATTATAACTACCCGATGTCATCAATTATTCATAAAGCTGATACTAAATTTCTGTTTCTGCTGAGTGATGGATTAACTAGACACCAAACAACATCACACTCGAATGATTCTTTCTTCCCCTCTAGAGTTGAGGAGGCGTCTGATGCGCTAGACATCGCGATAGGGTCTCGTGTGCTTGAGGTCAATGGGATGCCCGTCGAAAGTAGTAATTTAACAGAGGTAAGCCAACGCAGTGTATATTCCATTGTTGTGTTTTCATGACTTTCATTGTTTGATTTTTGCTGTATTGAATTTTTGGAAAATGTAAAAAGACTTTCTGGCAAGGGAAAGGAAGGGAGGGGGTGGGGAGGCAAGAGAAGGGATGGGAGGGGGGATGAGGAGCAGGAGGAGACCTTTTGAGATATGCTTATCTTCTAAGATTGAAGTTACCCGCGGTGATGATCTTTGCATTTTATTTACAAATGCATCAAAAGTACTTAGCATTTTGAGACCAGATTCATTTGTATTGTTTTTCTTCAACGTTTGGTAATTTATGGACATTTTGTACATTTCGCTGTGAAGCTGTAAATTTTCCAAGTATATCTTCATGCAATTTTTGTAATGTTAAAATTTGGATGACTGGATTTTCTCTCCTCCTTCCTACCCATCCCAGTGAAGATTTTAAAGAAATATGACCATTGGGAAAATTCCTGAATATTAAAAACAATATTTCTGCATAGAAATAGTTTGAAACTTAAGAAAAATAATTGCACACAGAATAGTAATATAGATGAATGATTTTCTTGAATTTCAAGCCTCTGAAGAAACTCAACATTTCCAAATAATGATTTCCATCTTGACCTCTTACTTATATTATTTTGCTTCTTCTGACAAATGTTATGTTTTACATCTGTTATTATTGTTAGATCGTTCATATTTCTGTCTGGTCGTGTATATGTCTGTATCTACAGTTTTGCTTGATCAACGGTGCGCGACGGGATTATTGTTGTTGGATCCATCAATTTCAAGTTCTGTTATTTTGATTGGAAAGATATCAATGTCAGACAAAAGAAAATGAATTGTGATGCTCATCTGTGACAATTGTCACCTCATTTTAGGGAGAGAAGCTTGTAAAGTACGATCGTAGCTTTAAGGTTTTTGTTCAAATGTGTTCGTAGAACAGCGTTTTCACTTTCAAGAAATGAAAAGTGGCAAATTTTCCATGTCCACTTGCTGTCCCATCCGTGAAGCTCATTAACAAGCTGCTAATTAAGGGAGAAAAGTTATTAGGAAATTACTGATGTATCCTAGCCTAGGTGTTTAAGTAGAAGTATTACTTTCATATTAACAAAGTTGTACCAGTTGTCAATGAATGACCATCTAGTAATTTAAAATTTTTTTTTTTTTTTTTAAATTTTAAATATTGTCAGAGGATATCCCATCTGTGATGGAAATTTACCATATAATGCCCTAACACACACACACTGTTCTCTATTTGCACTGCATGTGCCATTGGGCTGTTAGATATGTTATCATGCTATATATAGTACAAAGATTAGGTAATATTTTACTTAAAGGGTGTGAAGACTCGCGCAAAAAGAAAGGTCTAATGCCGGTAATCTGACCTAGTTTCGATTGAGGTGTAACAGAAGTGATAGACACCACCATCGATCCCAGAAAATACACACACAGTTTGCTACCGTCGGTAATTAGACACTAGTGTACAGTCAGTACATACTGCTGAGGTCAATACCCACAGCTCAGTGTATAAATGATACAGTGATGGACATCTCAGGTCCAGCTAAAGATAACAAAGTATCACGTTTCATTACTGTCTGCATTTTGTAGCGACACAAACAATCGTCACTTGCAAGCAACAGAAAGTTAACGTTTTCAGATGGCCGCACGCGGTTTGGGGCGAGTCTTCAATGCCTTTAACATCGTATTTATAACTCATATGCTACTGTCAGTTAGCCCCTGCTCAAACATAATCGTCAAATATTGTAGAAGGGACTGTACATAAAAATTTTCAGCATAAATATCCCACAGAAAAGAAGAAAATGTGCCATCCCAAATGTTTATGTCTGACACAGAATGATAACATTTGGTCATGTTTTGAAACTATTTATAGAAAACAACATTCTTTCTTTGCAAACACCTGCAGTTTCTCAAGGAATAGTCACTAGTTTCTGAAAGACAGCTACAAAAAAAAATTGAGAATAAAAACCCCATAGTAACCATGAATGTAAAAAGGGTTATTTTCCCATCACATAGAAGTTTTTCCTTTTATGCAAGGCCACTTTTTTGATTTGTCATTGGAAATGACAATTTACTACTTTGGATTATTAATGTCAGGTTTAATTAAGAAATATCCCTCAAAGGAGAAGAATGGAAAAAATGTTTTTCTAAGGTTTTACAGGAAAGGGAAAACATGACTAAGTATAAAAGAAAGGACCATTTCTCCCACACACTCCATCCTCCCTCTATCTATCCATCCCTCCCTCCCTCCATCTCCCCATCCCTAAACACTTCCACATCCTATTTCCACATGGTATCTGCTGAGTGAAATTGTTTGAAGCATTTACCATACAACAATATGAAGATATTTATGAAGAGCAATGCATGGCTTACTATAGACAGTTGCAATCTAATTAATTTTAATAATTAAGGCATGTGAGTGTAAGGTGTTGAAAATAACATGTAAAAATAGTCTTGAATATTGATTACCAGTTGGCTGGGACAAATTTTCTACTTGTAATGCCACTCGATACTGTTTTCCCCATATCCTGCTTCAAAGCACTGGTACTGACAGTACGAACTATTCCTGACCTTTGTAATTGAATAATAGGAACATGCATTCATACTGCCTGTACTGTCAGTATGAGTGCTTTTAAGCAGGGCAAGAAACTACAGCATATACTGTAAAGCATCGTCCCAAATGGGATAGCTGTAACACCACGGCTGGAGGACAACATTAAGAATCTTTGCTTAACATCTCTTTTTTCTTCTCCGTTTGACAGCTGGCAGCCATTCTGAGAACGACCAAAGACGATCTCAGCATCACGCTGGAACATGATCCGGAAGTGTCTCCAGAACTCGGCAAAGAGAATTCCACTCTGTCTCTGACAGCAGCGCAGAATAACAACAAGAGCGGCTTCCAATTAAAATCTCCGTTAAGAAAGAAAAGGGATGGGATGTTTATATCTCCGTCGAATCCCGATCTCACCAGTTTCCTAGGTAACGAACTCAGAATCGACAGAGTCGGCACGCTTCCAAATAAGTAAGTGATATCGTTATCGTCGGACGATTGGTAATTGTTTCGGTCGACGCACTTCAGAAACGGACCTATTCATGGATTTCTTCAAATGGTAGAATCACTGACGATTTTTGGAAAAACTTGTTTATGCTTTCGTGGTATTGAACTCAGATCTGATCCTATAAGCCAGTCATCCACTATGTTATTTTTTTTACCGTGGGATATTATTAGTGTGTTAGGCTGGGATCTCAGATGTGATGTTGTTGGCTAATATTTTCCGTGAAGTTTCATTATTGACCATGTATTTCATAGACCATAAAACTCGGAAATGATTGGGGGATGGAGACACTGCATTAATTATATATATATATATATATATATATATATATTTATATATATATATATATATTTATATATATATTTATATCAAATTGATCAAATCTAAATTCTAGGTCCTATACTAGGATTAAAGTAAAATATACATCCACTTTAAATGAGCCAATACTGATACTCAAATCAAAGAATCTCTCTAGTACCGTGGGTCATGGCATAGAACTTAATAGTCTCTTTCAAATACAAACTGCTACAAATGAATGTGAAACGTCTAAAATCTGAGCTGTTAGCAATTACTAACACCCAGATTTTAACAAGTCCTCAAGTATGCCCCGGGCCGCAATCAGAGAATAACTTGATCCGGTATCACTTTGCAAAGTGATGTGATGTAGAAAGGTTTAAATTTCTGTACATCTTAACAAGATGTATAGCAGTTTTTTTTTACACTGTAGGAACAATAGTATTTTATTTTAGACAAAATTCAGAGACTACAAAATCTGTGACACAAATTTTGAATGCAAAATTATTCCCTAAGAGTTTGGTCGGGTCAAGAAACTCCCACCAAATAAATACGTATGATCATCAGATCAAAGAAGGTGTGTAGTGATTTAGGTCACAACATAGGATATTACTACTTAAAGGCATTGAAGACTCGCCCCAAACCGTGTGCGGCCATCTGAAAAAGTTAATTTTCCGTTGCTTACAAGTGACGTTTTGTTCGTGTTGCTACAAAATGCAGACAGTACAGTAATGAAACATTAAACCTTGTTATCATTAGCTGGACCTGAGATATCCTTCGCTGAATTGTTTATACACTGTGCTGTGGGTATTGACCGCAGCTGTATGTACTGACTGTACACTAGTGTCTAATTACCGATGGTAGCAAGCTGTGTGAGTGTATTTTCTAGTTCTTCTGTTACACCTCATTCAAAACTAGGTCAGATAACGGCATTAGACGTTTCTTTTTGCGCAAGTCTTCACACCCTTTAATACACTTCCACTTAAATACTAGATGTACAGTAAAACCTTTTTCATCATCAGATGAAGAAGACCTCTTTACTTTTTGCTATGTTAGGTCATAAACTTACAACTGGAGTATTTTTTCCTGTGTCAAATCATGCCAAGAATTCAGTCACTTGCTAAATTATATTATAGATCAAGTAAGCTAGGGAGGATTTGTTTAAAAAAATATTAAATAGCTCAATGCCAGGTCATGGCACATGGATAAATTATGATTCCATAATTAGTGCATTGCCTTGATTCATCCAGCAGATACCGGTGCCATTGGGTAGGCGAGTTGTATGCTGTATAGCCAAATGTGGGAGATTACAGAGCACTAGAAATTAGTTCAGAGCTGTGTTTCTTAACCTTTTCTAAGAATGGCACAGCCTCACTATAAAACTGTGTTTTTATTTGGATTAGGTGTGGATTAGGTGTGGGTCCAGGGGCTAACTCTTTTAGGAAATTTTTTGTTTATGCCATAGCTTGACACCTCCTGGAGTCTTGCCATATATATCTGGGTTGCGGGCACCGCAGGTTCTACAAGAGAAGTCACTATATATCTCTAAAATAAAACTGTTTTCTTAATTCCATCAATTTATAGTAATTTAAGCCTCTCCTGGTTTTATAATTTCATGATTTGGAAATATTTTGAAATGATCTGCTCCATTTTTGCTGCAGGAAAAAACCTTCGACGGATGAGGATATTGGGACTTCAGTCTTCAATCGTACCATGTCCCTCAAGAGCCAGCGGAATCAACAGATATTCCGATCCAGCGATCTGGTACGAGGTGAAACTCTCGGCAAGGGCTTCTTTGGACAAGCAGTCAAGGTGAGATATTTTAAATTCCACTTCTCCCTGCCACCAACTTTTCAGAAATTTGAAACTTTAATCATTTTAGAAGGGCATAGAATTGAAAGGAAAATTACATGAGTGGTGCAAGAGAACACAGAGATGGCTTTGGTAGGAATGGGGGGGGGGATGGGGGGTATGGATCTTTATGCTACCTTTTTCCTGAGAACTTTTAAGTAGCTTGTATTGGTGAATTAAATCATCTAAGAAGATGTCACACTTCGATTCTGTTGCATTTATGATTTTGAGAAGTATCATGAGGGTCGGTTGAAATTAAATGATGATTTTGCTTCTTATCATCATATCTAAAGAAGCAATTCCATCGGGATTTCTATATCATCACTTCTTTTTCATATGAAGGTAACACATCGAAAAACAGGTGAAGTCATGGTGCTAAAAGAACTGGTCAGGTGTAACGATGATGCCCAAAGGACTTTCTTGCAAGAGGTAATTCTTTGTCAATTGGAGGACGGTGGGGGGGGGGGCATGGGATCATGGAAGAAGATAAAGATGGTTCAGTTATTGAGGGAACTGGCTCGATTCCCCTGAAACAGCCTTCCGTGTTGTGGTTTCACTTACAATAGGAAGTGTGGAAGCATCAGGAGTTTCCATCCTGCAAATTTGTACAACTTCACACATTGTCCGAATACTTTAATGACACCGTTGCTCGGTTTCTTAATCAAGGACCAAAATTTGTATTTTCTTTCTACCATGTTGATGTAAGCTTAAACATCTCTTGTTGCAAAATAAATTCCTAAATTTCCTTTAATTTGCCTGTGACCATAGCGTAATTAATGCTGTGCTTACATCATAATGTTCAGTAAGTACATTGGACAAGAAGTAGCTTGATCTCCTTGCTACCTTGTCAATTCATTTCTAGTAAATTGACTTTATGCTGTAATTCACAACCCGTTGGATATCTAAATGTCACAACTATTGCGATGTCAAACTTTCCTCGACCTCCGTCATCGATTCTACATTTTTACGACAACGACAAAATAGACTAAGCAGTAAATTGATATTTTGATAATGAAGTTGTGAACCTTCCAAGGTTTTGCCTCACTTTTTTCGCACCTCTGTTTACGTTTCGATCTACCAAAACAAGATCTCGTAATTTTTGGTTGACATCGTCATTTTGTGAGTGAGTCATATCAAATTCTAACAAAAATTGTTTGGATAATGTCGTTGGAGTGTCAAGTGATGAACCAGAGAGAAGAAGAGATGGAGATTGAGGGAGAGAGGGAGAGAGAGAGATGGAGAGGTTGCTCAGAGTCTGTTTATCTTTCATCCATTTATGAGTCACCTTTAATGAGCAGAGCAGCCAGCTTCTTAAACATTACTCTGTCTGACAGGCGTGATTTACAACTATCTGGCAAATTTTCCTCTCCGTAAATCATTCTTCAGCCTCGTGCGTGGGGAATTAGATGTGTTCATTAAAGCTGTACGTTACGATTGAGCAAAAGAGGGAAGAGTGATGAAAAAAATATGTCGTGGAGCACATTCTAAGTGGTTCTGTTTCTTGGCTGTGATAATGTTGTATATACAGGAGTCAGTTGGGGAGGGGGGGTGGATTGGGTGGTGGTAGGGTTTAATGGGTGGGGTAGCGAGTTTTGGTGCTTCTGCTCTAGCATAAAATAGTGACTCAATAAAGACAGCTGAAGGGAAATGTCAGAAGTGATTGACAGAACAGAATGCTGGGAAATGTCCCCACCCCCCCCCTCCACCACTTTCAACACAAAGAGGTGCAATTGGCCTCTTGTTTAAAGGACCAAATGTTACTCATATTCACTAATTGGTGCAATTTACAGTAATGCATAGCATTATTTTCAAGCTTTTTGTTAGAGTATATAAGTATGTACATCTGAAATGTTGTGAAGTTGAATTTTGTTTCTATTAAAGATTTTTTTTATCATAGTATGAATGAAGCATATTATAGCATGCTTAATTGGCTTAGTTGCTAAACAACTTTCTTTTTTTATTAATTTCACGCACAATACTGAGACAAAGTATAACTGATTTGATCATCCCCAAAATTGTATATTTTATTAGTGTATGATAATCTGTTAAAACCATCCCCTTTAAAGATTTCTAAAAGGTTACAAAGTGATAAAGATGTCTGCCTAGTTTTAGTCAAAACTGTTTCAATTTAAATGTTGGACTGATTTGTTTATTTTTATCTGATAAAGTTGTTATTTTTTATCGACGTCCTTTGTTCATCATCCGCAGGCTAAGGTTTTAAGAAGTTTACATCATAAAAACGTCCTGAAGTTTATCGGCGTCGTATACAAGGACAAGAAGTTAAGCATAATCACAGGTAAGAGACTCTCTTTTGTGGTTAAAGTCACTCAATTTTAAAAGTATTTGTATTTTCCACCACCTTATTTCACAAGAAAACAAAAGAAGACATTTGAAAAGCAGTGCTTAACGCTCAAAATATGAGTTTGGACGAAGAAGCTAAAGTACCCAAATGTCATCTTCCACTTGAAATTTGATGTTCCTGTTTCTTATAAAAGTTCCTTCCATGTCATATTTTCAGTTATTCCGATGAAAATATATAAATATGATAATGGAAAAAAGAGTAAAGGAGTGTAAAAGAATAAAAGAAGAGGAAGAAACGAGAATTCATTAATGTTAAGATGTAAACATAAGAGGTTAGTAATTTATAACATGTAAGCTATTGTATAAATCGTTCAGTGATAAAGTTTCAAGTGATGCTGCATAATTAAAAACAGGAAAGGAGTGTAAAAGAATAAAAGAACAGGAAGAAAAGATAATTAATTAATGTTAAGATGTAACATCGTTTAGTGATATAGTTTCAAGTAATGCTGCATGTATTAAGATGACAGCATGGTAAGAAAAAAAAATTCGAATAATATTTTGCATTCTTTATTTTGGCAAAATATGAATTCCAAAAAATAAGAAAGAGGAGTATGAAACATGACTCAAAGAGAAGAAGAGAAGATTAACATTAGGGTGTAAATGTAAACAAGTTAATAATTTAAAACATTTTTACTAAATCATAACTTATATAATCTATAATAAATGTATATTAAACGTTCAAGTGCTTCCACTCGAACCAAGATTACAGAGTGCAGTAGATTAAAGAATTTATAAGAATTTTGGATGTTGTATTTGGGCTAGATATGAGCATTTCTCAATTTTCTCCCTACTATAATAAGACCCATTCAATGCAGAATAACAGTGGGTAGGTTTTGCTTAAAGATTAAAATTTGTCAGCATCCTGATCAACATGATACTAGCAGCAGGATTTATAATTAGTAGAGAAGTAAAATCGCTAATTGAAGTATATTTGACATATTCCCCAGACATTCCCTTGGGGTCTCTTGTTTTTCCAATATGAAATGGCGCCGTATTAGTACTCTGCCAGTACAGTAGAAGGATAGATTTAAATACATTTCTCTTTTAGCATCTTGAGTAAAGAAAGACACATTGTGGGCTTTACTTGACATAATGTAATACACTTTACTCAATCATTTTTATTTATCTACTTTATGTCATTTCTTTGAGTTCTACTTTCTTGTTCTCCTCTTTACAGAATATTTATCGGGTGGTGCTCTTGGCAGGATCATCGTGGACCATGTGAGTTTTTTGTGCAATTTTTTCTTCTGATTTCCTTATAACTCGTGTAAAAGTAAGTTAGCCTGACGTTTCGATCCTAGCAGTGATCTTCTTCGAAAAAGAAGATCCTGCTAGGATTGAAACGTCAGGCCAACTAACTTGCACACATTCTCTTACACAGGCTCTCTAGTGGATAAACAGTTTGCTAACAGTTTTATTTTATTTTGATTCCTTATAACTCATCAAATTTCATATGAAATACAGTTTAGGCAAGCTTATTCTTATTCTTTTTCAATTGATTAGATACACAAGTATTATGGGGACTATTTTGAAATTTTGTATCCAATGTACTCGAACATCGTGATGATAATTGTCGCAGTTCTCCGATAATGTCTCTCACATATGGGTGCTTTTTTATTGACAAAGATTAAACAATGGCAAACAATTTTTTGCTTATGTGACTGATAAAAGTATTGTTCATTGCTGCATGTAGAACAGAAAGAGAAATAGAAACAGATGTCAAAATAACACCATAATATTGGCCTTGAAGGCAGTTTTGAGAGTAATGAGCCATATGTGCATGTGAAGAAATTGAATGAGTAAACAAGTTTACCAGATGTGTCCTTAGCTACTCCACCCAAAAGATGATGTCATTACGAAACAGATGTCCGAAAGCAAAGCTCTTGTGATACCTTGCCGTTTGGCTTGTTAACTTTTCCTTGGAACTCAGTATTGTTGGAATGTTTGACCTTAGCAGTTAGTTCACCTTGACATTCAGTTTCCGTGGAAATGACCAAAAAAAATAAAAAAGCAGTTGGCCAAAATTAATTTTCAAGATAAATTATTCATTCATTTTCAAGGAAAATGAGACACATTTACAGTTAACCTGCTGTCATGAAATCACCCATCTATAGCAGAGGTTCTTAATTCATATTCTGTGAGGGTGTGAAAGAAATATCGGTTGGAGTAAAAGGCCCGCCCGGGAGAGGCAAAACCTGACAATATCTAGACTGAGTGATTTGTACGGTAGGCCAATAGAGTGCTCAAAACTAAAGCCCTCATACCTGATCAATGCAGGATTGTGAGACAATATTTCCTCTGGGACAGACTGAAATCTTTTGCAGACAGGACTTGGTCCCCGGGCTGATTTTTTAAGATCCCTATACTATGATGTTACCAGATAACATTTGCATTAACAACAGCAACAGCTCACAGTTCATGGAATAAGTGTCTTCAACGAACCTATATCCGCTTGCAAAATGGATATAGCTCAGTGGTACAGCATTCAACCACAGGTTGGGAGGTACCTGCTTTAATTCCAATTGTCTCCCCCTAGTTTTGAGGTGAAAGGGTGGCAAGAGTGTCTGCTCAACAATCATTAGGTTTCACTGTTCAAATCCTCACCAAGAGTCAGATTTGCTTGACCTATTCAAAGTCAATGTTTTGAATTGTTGTTTAGTGTGAACCATTGGTTGGAGACAATCAGTGACCATCCCAGGAGCAGGAAATAACACATATTTCGCTGAACATCAGAAAGAAAAGGCTATGTATAAGCTGTTGTTCATCGGAGATCATCCCTTGGATAGGGTTCTTAAATGAGCTTTTGTTGGTTTCCTAAATCCTTGGGGAAAAAATAAACTAACATTCTATCTTGCGTGCATCATTAATGTTTTATTAACGTTTAGGGGCTCATGCTTTATAAGACCTTATAAACCTTACAAAGCATTTAGTAGGCAGTTATGTTTTCAAGTTTATTAAGTGCAAAGTATACAAAGCTTTGTTTTTTTGAGAGGAAGAAAATAAACTAAAACCCTGTGTAGGAAGAAGAAAAGATTTATGAGAATTAAACATTAACAATGTCAAAACATTAATAGCTAATCATAAAAAAGAATGGATTTATGAGAATTAAACATTAACAATGACAAAACATTAATAGCTAATCATAAAAAAGAATGGATTTATGAGAATTAAACATTAACAATGACAAAACATTAATAGCTAATCATAAAAAAGAATGGATTTATGAGAATTAAACATTAACAATGACAAAACATTAATAGCTAATCATAAAAAAGAATGGATTTATGAGAATTAAACATTAACAATGACAAAACATTAATAGCTAATCATAAAAAAGAATGGATTTATGAGAATTAAACATTAACAATGACAAAACATTAATAGCTAATCATAAAAAAGAATGGATTTATGAGAATTAAACATTAACAATGACAAAACATTAATAGCTAATCATAATAAAGAATGGATTTATGAGAATTAAACATTAACAATGACAAAACATTAATAGCTAATCATAATAAAGAATGGATTTATGAGAATTAAACATTAACAATGACAAAACATTAATAGCTAATCATAATAAAGAATGGATTTATGAGAATTAAACATTAACAATGACAAAACATTAATAGCTAATCATAATAAAGAATGGATTTATGAGAATTAAACATTAACAATGACAAAACATTAATAGCTAATCATAATAAAGAATGGATTTATGAGAATTAAACATTAACAATGACAAAACATTAATAGCTAATCATAATAAAGAATGGATTTATGAGAATTAAACATTAACAATGACAAAACATTAATAGCTAATCATAATAAAGAATGGATTTATGAGAATTAAACATTAACAATGACAAAACATTAATAGCTAATCATAATAAAGAATGGATTTATGAGAATTAAACATTAACAATGACAAAACATTAATAGCTAATCATAATAAAGAATGGATTTATGAGAATTAAACATTAACAATGTCAAAACATTAATAGCTAATCATAATAAAGAATGGATTTATGAGAATTAAACATTAACAATGACAAAACATTAATAGCTAATCATAATAAAGAATGGATTTATGAGAATTAAACATTAACAATGACAAAACATTAATAGCTAATCATAATAAAGAATGGATTTATGAGAATTAAACATTAACAATGACAAAACATTAATAGCTAATCATAAAAAGAATGTAATTAATGTTTAACACTGCATCTGTATAATACTTAAAAAAAATTAAGTGGACCCCTTGGGTATTCTAATAAAAATATAAGGGTACTAAGTTTTATGTTTTTATATGTAAAAAGAATAAGTTAAGATGTAATTTATTTTAGTAGAGTTATTGAAACAAGTTTTACTTCTTTGTTTTTCTCTCATACAGAGTGTTCCTCTTAGCTGGTGTAAGAGGGTATTAATAGCTAAAGATATTTCTTCCGGACTGGTAAGTTTAAAACCGAAAATGTCTATCATTTTCAGGTTTTTTTTTTTTTTTTTTTTTTTTTCCGTGGTGAGGAAGGGGGAAGTGTAATTATTTTGCTCTTATTCTGAGGTACTTATTGTTGAAGAAACATTCCATTGTTTCATTTGGTCATTTCTATTGTGTAAAGATTTATACAATGATGTAAAAGAATATAACTTGTTGGTGAGTATCTTGTTTGTTTGTGAGAGAGAGACAAAAATGCACCTTGGTGAAATTTGAAGATTTTTATTCCAACATGTCCTTTTCAAGATATCAATATTATGATTTCGATATGGTTTGTAGCAAACGGGTCATTGAAAAAAAAAAAAAAACATTCAAGTTTAATACCACACATACATATTGACAAGGAATTTGTTTCTTGTTTTTCCACAAAATGTTATGAGCAGTATTTTTTTAATTACTTTTTTTTCAAAATTTTTGATGCATCACAGTTCACCAGTTTCATTGATATCTTGTAAACTTCAAAACCCATTTAGTTAAAGCTGGAACCCAACATCCAAACTAAGCTTGGTCAAAACAGCAATATGAAAAAACAAAAGTTACACTCATGCATATTCGTAACACCTCTATGCTTTAAGTGACATTTTTTCTTTCAACGAAATGCAAAAAATTTGATGCAATTCTTCCTTTACTTTAAAGGTCAACTATTAATTTGCATCCATTTACACTATAATCTTGAAAGTTTACACTTTATGGAGAACTTTTTCAAAATTTTCTGATTCATCAATAATAAATGAAAAATGTCTTTACCGGGAAATTTTGCAAATGTACGGGTATCCTTCTCCTAAAGTTATCTAAAACTTTCTGCATTTTGTCAATTTGTTTTGCAAATTGAACCATAAAAGTTATTGAATCATGAGTCTAAATCCTAATTTTTTTTCTACATTTAAGACCAATGTTTGTGCGTTTTTCAGCCTGAGATGCATTCAGTCTCCTTTTTTGCATCAACCACCTGCAAAACACACTAAAGTGAAGTATCAATAGAATTAATAAGATAAACAACAACAAATAATGTATATTTTGGAAAAAATGTCTCCCTGATGGTATTGTTTCTGTTTTCTTCAGGAGTACCTACATTCCATGAAAATTATCCATCGTGACCTAAACTCTCAAAACTGCCTGCTCAAAGAGGTATGTATGCTAGGGTCATTCTCTCTAATTGTTTAAAGGGAGTGGCTAGATTGGAGGGGGGTGGGTGGGGTGTGGGGGGACGGGTGAAAGGGAGGTTTATCTACACCCAGTGACATTTAATATGTCAGTCAGTATGAAAAGCACAAAAGGCAGAAAGTCATATCTTAAGGAAATAAAGAATTAATTTGTGAGTTCCTATGAACTTCAACTATCTAGCTGTATTGCCAACGATCCATGTTTATGTGAACAGTTATTTGTTATTTTTATGTAGTCAAAAATGCATGTATTCTTTCTAACAACTTTTGTTAGAAATCATTGGATGATTTGCATTCTTTTTTCCAATTTATTAAAATGATAAATCACAAAAGGTTTATTTTTGCTATTAAGTAAAACAGTTGGAGGAGTTATGTTAAAAAAAAGTATGTTTAGGCTGACTTGTTATTGAGTCCATACTTGTACTTGTATGCTTGCATAGTTAGAAGTGTACTCACAATGAAACCTATGTACTACCTATGTACGGTGTACTCACACTTGTACCCTTACCAAGAGGCATTCTACTCATGCAGGTTCTCAGTGGGAGTTCTACTTGTATGCCAGCACTCCCACCCATGCTTGTGGTACTGGTATTACACACATGTGTTCTCAGTGGGAGTTCTACTTGTATACCAGCACTCCCACCCATGCTGTGGTACTGGTATTACCTGAATGTGTTCTCAGTGGGAGTTCTACTTGTATACCAGCACTCCCACCCATGCTGTGGTACTGGTATTACCTGAATGTGTTCTCAGTGGGAGTTCTACTTGTATACCAGCACTCCCACCCATGTGTGGTACTGGTATTACCTGAATGTGTTCTCGGTGGGAGTTCTACTTGTATGCCAGCACTCCCACCCATGCTGTGGTTCTGGTATTACCCACTTAAGTTCTCAGTGGGAGTTCTACTTGTATGCCAGCACTCCCACCCATGCTGTGGTACTGGTAATACCTGAATGTGTTCTCAGTGGGAATTCTACTTGTATGCCAGCACTCCCACCCATGCTGTGGTACTGGTAATACCCCACATGTGTGTTTTTTGGTCGTGTGACACAAGTGGGTTATTTAACCGGTTTGTCAAACGTTTATCTGCAGGATGGAACGGTGGTTGTAGCTGATTTTGGCCTGGCTAGAATTACCGTAGAAGATAAGAGTAACCCAAGACTGCCAGTTATCCAAGACTTAAAGAAACCGGGACATCGGAAGAAACGTTACACCGTGGTAGGAAATCCGTTCTGGATGGCACCAGAGATGATGAAAGGTTAGCTTATTGCTATTTCGTACTCTTATTTCATAATAAATTAGTCATTATTTCACATTATTTTTTATCATGATCATTATCATTTTCATTATCATTATTTCATAATAAATTAGTCATACGTTTATTGCAGAAGAGTGACTTGTGGTAAAGAAGACATCTAACTCACAGACAAAGTAATATAAATGTGTAGTAGGAGTTTGTTTGGACTGCCGTTAACATGTGTTCCAATTTTGCTGAATGTGTCCTTGTCTTCTTATTACTAACCCTCAACTTTCACCTCCAACCTAAGGCTTTAAGAGTTGTACTCCTTTACGCAGGTGAAATTCAGTATCATGGACTGGAATCTATTTTGTAGTATTATGAAACAGCTGCATTTTAGCTTACAAACATTTCTTGCAGTTTGGATATTAGATGATATATGAATGATTGATTGATTAATCGAATATTACAATTTTCTTAATTTTTTATGTAGTTAGCAGAACTCCTCTCAATGTATGTGTCATTCTCTGCTTTGTCCATGCAGGTTACATCTACGATGAGAAAGTCGACATATTTTCCTTCAGCCTCATCATCTGTGAGCTTATTGGTCGTATCGACGCTGATCCGGACCTTATGCCCCGCCTGTCAAATTTCGGCCTCAACGTTAATCTCTTCCGGAAACTCTACTGCAGCGACTGTCCAGAGGTGTTCTTTCAAATTGCGGTCAAAGGCTCCAACTTGGATTCAGATTCCAGGTTTGTAAAATATCTGATTTTATGAGTTTCATTAGAGACTTGGGTTGATAGCCGTTGGCCGGGTTAGTCCAAACCCCCCAAGAACCCCCTATGTATGTGCATGTTTGCTTTTCGCAATAGATAAGCAGTTAAAAGTATTTACTCTCACTTTGGAATAGGATTTAGAAGAAGGAACTTTACAGAGCACAAATAAAAAAATTAACAGTTTCCATTTGTTTTCTTTCACACCAGGCCATCCTCATATACCATCTGTAAGTGGTTGACATCTTTATCCCTCTACTTTGAGCACGGTGCGCCTCTACTGGATGAGCTGAAGCCCATGAATGTATCGCCAACCATAGACGCCAGTCCAGAGACCGAGGCTCCTGCTTGATGCGGCAAGGTGGATCAGAGGGTCACGGTCTCTGGAGGTACTACTGCTACCGCAAATGCTGCTGAAGTTATATGATAATCATTGCAGCTGATGAATATTCAATAGAAGGAGGAGCTCTTCTCAGTTGCAGAAGAAGATATAGGCTGTGCTGTCAGCTGAGATGGCAGAGATTAATTACAGAGGGGAGAGTGCACAATACTGATTGATTGTACCATACCCATATCGAACGAGGGGTGCTTACCACCACTGCTAAGTAGATAATTACAACATTATGCAAGGTTTTTTTAAATTAATTTCCAAAGAGGAAATCTTGAAAGGAGCCACAAATGCCGGGAATGGGGTTGTTAGGGGAGGGGGGTGGGGGAGAATGAAGAAGAGAACGTAGTCAGATGCGCTGCAGTTAGCTACTGGGTCGGTTAATAAGATGGCTGACTTATTTGAGTCTCTTGTCTAGTGGTTGGTATTACCACCCTAGGATGGCCAGATGTCATCACCCCGTAGATATGTTTGATATTACTGATTATGAAAGGGAAAGGTATTAAAGATATCTCACTCTCTCACTCCTCCCCAATCCAACCCATGTTACCATTGTTACAGGCCTCCATTTAAGCACAGGACCCTCTTACAAAAGCCATAGTAGTTTACATAATGAATTATTATGAATGCAATAATTCATATATCTACTGAATTAAGATCCTTCTTGTTTGTGCCAGTGGGTGATTGATTGCCGTGTGCCTGTGGGTGGGTGCGAGTTTTGTGCCAGTGGGTGGTTGCTGGTTTTGGTGCCAATGGGTGATTGCTTGTCTTGTGCCAGTGAATGATTGCTGGTTTTGGGCCAGTGGGTGATTGCTTGCCTTGTGCCAGTGGGTGATTGCTTCCTTTGTGCCAGTGGGTGATTGCTTGTCAGTGGGTGATTGCTTCCTTTGTGCCAGTGGGTATTGCTTGCCTTGTGCCAGTGGGTGATTGATTGTCTTGTGCCAGTGGGTGATTGCTGGTTTTGGGCCAGTGGGTGATTGCTGGTTTTGTGCCAGTGGGTGTTGCTTGCCTTGTGCCAGTGGGTGATTGCTTGCCTTGTGCCAGTGGGTATTGCTTGCCTTGTGCCAGTGGGTGATTAATTGTCTTGTGCCAGTGGGTATTGCTTGCCTTGTGCCAGTGGGTGATTGCTTGCCTTGTGCCAGTGGGTGATTGCTGGTTTTGGGCCAATGGGTGATTGCTGGTTAAGTATTCCATGTCATGGAAGTAGGATAGTATTATATATATCATACTATGCCAGTATATTATTTATGGCACATTATGGTAGTATCCAATCTTGTGGAAGAAGGATAGTATTAAATAGCATACTGTAGCAGTATCCTGTTTCTTGGACATACTATATTATACATAGAATATTATGGTAGTGTCCCATGTCATGGAAGTAGGATAGTGTTACATAGCATACTATACCAGTGCCCAATGTGTTGGAGTTGCTGTATTATCTTACTATAGCATATTGTGGTAGTTCGAGCATAATATCACACATAACCAACTATATCTTTATCGTGTGTTTTGGAAATACAATATGCATCAAATATATAGTACATTATTGGTAGTTCGAGGTAAGATATTAATTTCACAAACCAGCTAGATTTAAACTCACCAAATATGTTAATGTTCTTTTAGAAATTACCTTTGGTAGAATGGTATTAGCCGTCAGGACATTTGAGTTTGAGGCAACCATTGCTATACTACTGTAGGTATGTACAGTTGGGGTGGGGGTGAGGGTGTAGATAATGTCACATGATACATTGCAAATCTTTTCCAGTCACTTACTGTTTTGACCAGCCCATCTTTCTTGAAAGGGTGATGGTTCAGTAACGTTGGCTGGACATTCTGAGAAAGGCACCAAAGCTTTGACCGAAAAAAAAAATGGGCTCATGTACATTTTTTTGGGGGGTGGGGGAGGGGGATTGGCAGGGTATGTTAAGTGGATAGTGTTACAATGGATTTCAAGTGTTTTCCTTCCTCATATTTCTATTACGATCTACCAATGTGGTTTATATAATGAGTGACTGCAGTCAAAAGGTGCCTCTCTCCATCCAAAAGTGAGTGATATTGATATATTATCAGTGTCTGATACAAAAGAGATTCTTGACGTCTCAAGGACTTCTTCAGTTTGCTATTGTGTACATGTCATTTTGTGTACATGTGACACTCAGAGCTGTATTTTGCATTAGGTTGCAACTTGGGAACTGTTTTAACCTAACCATGCAATATCCACACCCAGGCCTGGTGAGAGGGGCAGGGGTCAGGGGGCAAGGGGGGGATACAACCCCAATGCCTTTGGTTTATATGAAGGCCAGACTTAATAAGGACTAAAATATCAGATAAATTATTAGTGCCAAAACACTTCCCCGTGACAAGATTTTACCAGTGTCCAATCTGGCTCTAGACGTCTCTGTTCACACTGGGATGGTTCCTCTCAAGGACAAAAGAGCTCTGCTTCTTGACAATGATTTGACTTTTCTTATTTAACAAGTTCTTCTATCGGCTGCTACTAATCATATAATATTTGAGTGTTTTGGCTTATTTTGCATTATCATTAAATGCTTTATGTCTGATACAACTTTGGTGGACTAGAGTAACACGTTCAAGGTTTACCGGCACTGCCACAGCAGCTGTGAGATATAATTTAATTTATTAGGATGAAGAAAGAAATAATAAGAAAAGTTTGGATGCTTCTGAAATTTTTTAGATATATTAAACTTCTGTTTCACCACCTTGACCATAGAGAGGAGTCCTGACAATGTACATTAAACATTAATACTGTACCAATATTGTGCTTGCTTTACTTACAAAAAAAAAATGGGAAATGTTATGCAGGGGTATATTTATATATTGCAAAGAAATATTTAATTTTTTTTTTAGTATTTTGTATTTACCTCTCTTATGACGTTTGACATCTCAACTTTCTACTGTCAGTTGTAGCTAGATCACAACAGATCACAAAATTTACAACATTTTCCCATCATTTTAACTTGAGTGGTAATGGCAATACCGCTTATTAAATGTGGGCGTATGGAAATCATGGTGCTAATTTCCTACTTTGTTTAGTATTTGATATAACCCAAAAGGAAAAAATTGAAATCTTTCAAACGTACTTTAGAAGGGTTTTATTTTTAAATGGATTAAAAAGCAGCATGCATTTGATGACAATTTTTTGGGGAAAGTATTAAAACCTTAAGTAGTCTCAACGATCGAAGCATTTGGAAGGTGGAACAACTATTATTTGTAATAGTGTTGGAAAACCAATTAGAAAATGAAAACAAGAATGAGACGTTTTTTTTTAAATCTCTTTCCATCCTTAAAAATTGAAATACTAAAGAGAAAGGCTAAGAGTTTATCAGTGTTTTGTGATGATAACTTGTATTGATTATTTTGGGACAGTTCCTTTGACCAATCCGTCTTCAGTTGTGTAGCCAAATCTCCCTTATGTAGGGGCAAATTTAGGATAATTGTTACTCTTTTGGGATTTTAAATTCATAACAATTTTCATAGGAATCATGGTTTGATTTTTGTTTCTTTTTTAACCAACAATGAGAGACACTACCACTTAACCCACTTATAGAAATACTTAGAACTCATTTCCACTCTCAACAAACTATTTTAATTACTATTAACATTTGTTGCGGGCAAAATGATGAAATTGTTTGCAGCGTGTCTGGATATCACACCTGGTAAAATTTGCAATATCAGACCCCCTCCACCCATCATAACGCTTAATATCTACTACTGAAATCTGAATTTCAATATTTGGTTAAAAAATAGGTCATTTCTTTTCCATTTTCAAGGCTCTTGTAGATAATCTCTGTAACCCGACACTTGTTGTGATATTGTCCGCTTAATTTGACCGGTTCTTTTCAATTGTTAGACTTGTCATTCTTCTTTTGAGTAATAATCAACTTTCTCTTTCTTGACACAAAAGACTTGACGAGTCTTTGACAATGGCCTTCCATAAGATGATTACTGCCGTGTCACTGTGCATGCACTGTGCATGCACTGAGCTCATGTCTGACAATGATGCTATTCATCACTGTCAGTGCTGCCTGAGCCGTCTTGACGTAAATCTAGTTAACTGGGCGTTTGCTTTTGTCAAAAATTAGGTCGTTTGCTTTGTGCTCTTGTCACCGATAGGCCCGAGAGACCACAAGACTTTTATCTGACCTTGTGCTCACAGTGACCAAAGTGGTTGCGTAAAATTCGGACAGACCCATTATTGTATGGCGTTTGCTTGGACTGCCTACTATGGGTCTTGTATTTAATATTGAACTTCAACATTGTGGTAGTAATTATTATATATATCAGTTTCCTAATTATGAATAACAATCTGTTTATTTTTGTATACTTACAATTTTGCCATGAAAAATGCTATGTCAAATGTGAATTTTCTTGACCCCAAAAAACATTTTTTGGCCACAAAAATACATGTTATAAAGTTTTAAATCATTATTTCTGCCAAAATTGTAAGTACTTTCATCAAAATTTGCAGATCCATGTAGATCTAGAACAAGTATGTTTATTAAGCAATTCATTGTACTTAAAAAGTGTCAATGGGCAGAAGGAATGCATAATTTGAGAACAGTTTTTTTTTTTTTTTTTTGTAACAGTTAAGTTTTTATTTCTTTAAATAATGACCGTAAAATGATTTGGTTACATTTTTGATATTCATCTTTCAAGAATCTGTCAAGAAAGTCTTTTTTTAAAGGTTTCCCATTTCTTTCATGATATGTGCCAAATTAATGATTTTGTGGATGTTTTTACAATAGTGCTATTCTAACAAGTATAAATGGTCAGGAATAACTTTATCAATGATTTCCAAATTTTAAAAAAAAATGAAAATTGTTAGCCTAAGAGGAGGATTTTACTGTTTATTATGAAACCCTTAAAATGACTTGATCATTCATAGAAATGTCTGTGCTAGCTCAGGTGTTTCTTTGAAGAATAAAAATAGAAAGATGATAATGGGGGGGGGGGCGGGTGAGGTAACGTGGAGGGCCCCCATAGTGAAAGAGACAGGGGAATGAGAACTCATAAGATTTTGGTTGGTTGTGTGCATGACACACATTGTAATTCATCTTTTGAAAGATGCTTGAGAGGAGGAGGCAGTTTGCTCCCTTTTAATAAAATAATGAAATTTCATTTTGGATCGATTGTATCCATTTTATTGGAGTTGTAGGTTCTTGTAAACTTAGACAAAACTTTATTTTATTTAAAACAGTCTTTTTTAATTAATGCTTATATTTTACAATTAACAACTCTTAATTAATATTTAAAGGAAAATGTCTTTACAGAGTTTCTTTCCCACAATCATAACTTTGTGATTGCATTTAAGATCATGTCAGTACTATAAATTTGTAATCATTTATTAAAATGAAAACTGTTTTTTTTTTTTAGCTGCAATAGACATTCTTCTTTCAGTGATAAAGCTAAAATGTAATTATTCTTTTAGAATTTGCCAAAATAAAATAAGAGAGAAAAGATGATAAACATTTGTCTATGCTCGTACATTTTGGTACCATATTTCTGTTTAATAAACATTGGTCATTTCTGAAGTCAGATTTTTTGATATGCTAAATACAGCAGCCCCTTATTGATGACTAAAAGCACCAGAATACATTACGAATTCAACCTGGTTAACCCTCATATGGTTTATACCCAGCACCAAAAAAAATGACGATTTTATGGGTATCACATGACCTATGAAGTAACCAAAGCTGTCTTCCTTATCTTACTTCTCAAGCTCTTCAGTAGCTAAGATGAGGGAGATGAGCTCCACCATACATACATATCGGTAGCCAAGTTACGGTCCCCACTATACACATATCAGTAGCATAGTTATGGTCTACACGATACAGACATTTCGGTAGCCTAGGTATGGACTACGACACAAAGATAGTGGAGACGTATTCTTAAAGTTATGGACTAGTCATTCAATTGATTGGATCTTCTGGAAAAAAAGCAATCTGGATGGCTTATGAAACACAACCTTAGTAGCTTGAAAGGAAAAACAATTAAAAATTGTTTCCATTTTGGATTGGAAAATGGCCATTTTGTATTAGATTCAATGAAACCAAAACAAAATATTGTGGTCACTTGAGTGAACATGTTGACGTTGTTTTCAGTTAACATACCGCAAATTTCACAAAATTGAGAGGAAAAGAAAATATACATATGCACTAATTGGGAAGTTTGGACAAGAGTAAATTTAAAATGGAACTGTGTGACAAACTTTATGATATGGTTCTCAATACACAGGAAATGTCAATATTACTGTAGTTTACTTAAGTATTTCCCAATAGTTTAGGAAGCCAACAGAAGCTCATTTGAACCCTATCCATGTGAGGATTGTTGATCCGCTCATACCAAGCCTTCACTTTTTCAACGAGTGTTCAGAGAATTATGAGGCAGGAGTGTAACTGTCACACCTATTCCTGCTCCCGGTACTGCTGCTTAACATCCCTATGTGATGGACAAGAGGGTACCTCGGCCATCTGACCGCTGTTTCCAATACTGTTGTTTGTCACATACCGTCATTCTCATTGTAGGCAAATGATTTCTGTTAGTTTAACTATAAGAACAAACATAGCACTTACATGACGTGGCTTACCCTTGGTTGGTTATTAGGGTTCAACGGTTACTAAACTTTCTGAAATTAGCACACTCACAAAAATTGTCCTTGTTAATAAGGAAGAATCATTTCTTGGAAGAAAGGTGGAAGGGAATAGGTCACTTGTGGTTGTTGAAACATACATGAGGTTTCCGTAACTTCTTTAAAGGGGGGGGGGGGGAAGGGGTGCACTGGGGGGTTCAAAAAGTGTAATTATATAAAAGGATTTCCTGCTACCTGCTGTAGTGCTACTATTGGCAACAAATTTTTGATGCAAGAGTTAAACAACATCAGTGTTTAACATGGAGTTCTCTTTGAATGATGGGAGTGTGGTACTCCTGTAAAGGGTGCTATATTATGGGTGCAGAGGGGCGGGGCATTTTATGACCTATCCCCTACCACATCTGACATCAGAGTCACCTTGCAGACTGAAATCAAGATGGTCCCATCTACATTGGGTACCAATCTCCTAGATCTTATTCATGATCAAAAACGGCAGAACAAGATCACAAAAGTCTCCGTGATTTCCGTGCTGACCCTGGACGGTTCTGACCATTTCGTCTTCGAGGCTGATTAGCCGATGAAGTCGACCGTCGCAAACGATATCTGCACCGACCAGACGACGAGAACTGCTCAAGGAATCCTTAACTTCAGCTTGTGCAATGTCTTGGCAAAGTACCTCGGTAACCTCACAGAGACTGAAAGTGCTCTCCCGTCCTGAAAGTTTGGGATTCTCAACTGCTTGGCATGAAGGTGCATCGGAATGCCTCGGACTTTAGGCTGCTCGATACCGAAGCTTCGGAGCAGGGATTTAGGCAATATCTGCAAAAAAGACGACACAAGGATGGAAAGAGCATTGAATATGCACAGATCTTAAAACAATGATAAATTAAGAAAAAAATATTCCTGACAACATTCAGTCTCACAATGCCTGCTTTTTAAAACTATATAAAATCTATTCATAAAATGAAAAAAATAAATAAATAAAGACCAAGAAAAAATAACAGGAGTTTCAACAACAATTAAGATGGTTATTTATAACATACTATGTACCCTAATGTAACCGCAGTAATGAAGAGGGGGAGGGGGAGAGGGGGAGGGGGATGGGTACTAGCTGGGCTGCTTCCAAGGTGGAGAACATGTCTCTCCTATTTTTGTGGTCTGTTTTGCTATTCTGATAAAAGCTGTTTTTAAGTTGTGAGTCAATTGTGACCATTTTCTTCCAGGTAAGATTTCCCACCAGACTTTTTATTTATTAATCTGCCCTCTATTTGTTATTCCAAATGGTTATTGGGGACAGATTTGGTGGTGCGCAGGGGTGGTGGAATGTTACCTGCCCCCCTGTAGATATGCTATGGTATAAATCTTCATGGATTTTCTGCAATTGGGATCACCAGATTCAGATCTATCAGAAATGTTTGGTATCTCTTTAAGAAGACTGTAGGGCTGGGGTGATTCCTGCTCTAAAAGAACCGATGTTGAATATTTTTAAAGCTCATTTTTACTTACACACCCAAACTTTGATTCTAAAATCTGTAAGACATGCTTTATATACCCAATTATCTAACCAACAGCAACTAATATCATAACTATGTCTTTACACATATATATCAGAAGTACCCCCTCTAATAGTAAGTACATGGCCAGTCACCTCAATTTACCCCCATTTTTAGGTCATTATAGGGATTTTTTTATTCATTTTTAGATATTTGCAAGCCTTTGTCTGCCTGACAATAATAATATTCCATTTATAAAATTATTTAATTGTTCAAACTAAATCAATAATTTTATAACTTCCTTCTCAATGAAATGATCCCAGCAGGCGATCACAAACTGATAATTCGAGCGAACTTCCTTTCTATTATATACTTTCAACAGTTTAGATAACCTTGGAAAATGACAAAAATTGTAGCAAAGCTGTCCACTGGCATGTCGATTGCTATGCATCAAGCCAATCCTTAATATTACATACAATACTAGACTCTGCTTAAAACTGTGAACAAGTTCCCCGCTGTGTTAAAAATGACAAATGAAAAAACAAGGACGAGTTCACGTGTAGTGTTTCTGCCCGAAATCACTACTGACCGATCTGACGTCTCGTATTAAGTATCTCTGTACATCCAACAAGGTTAAATTAACAGTTCGTTACCAGGATCGCATGAAGTCAAAAACAATTTCAGGCTTCATATGCAAATAAGACTAGGACACAGTACTACCTCTATCACAAAAGTGTACGACAAGCCCATGTTAAGTTTTGATACAGAGAGTTGAAATTTGGCTGGTAATTATCCTTAAATGGTCGATGAAACTAACTGAATCACAGCTTCAGCCCGGATTCTTTTATGCAAATTAGGCAAGCTTGTAGATACTGTACAGCTGCTGGTGACTAACATTCAGACGACGCAGTTGCGGAAGCTTTGTAGACCTCAGCTTTGTTTTAAATGTTTCTCAGAAAATTCTCATGCTGTTCTTAAGACTTGTTTTTGACATGCATGCAGCAACCTTCAAATATGATGAGGAGGAGAAACTACCAGATTTGACCGAGTGAGAAATTTTGCTACAAAACATAGCATATTCTCTACAGAATAACACACTGTGAGTTGCTCTCCTTCTTGAGGCTGGCATGTTTTCCTGATCCAGTAGTCACGGTGACCTCGTTTGGCGTCCTTCCTCTACTACCGCACTCACTCCATTGCTCATATTGAGGAACAGATTCTTGGAGCACTTAATAAAGTTCCTCTAATCTTAAGAACCAAAAAATAAACAAACTTTGAAGAAGATGTACAGGAAAGATAAGGGAACTGTGTTTTTTTTTGGGCTTGAAGACTTCAAAGCAAAATGAAAGGCAGAAAGGTTTAACTTCCTTCAAGTGACCAGCAACAATGTAACAACAAAGTTTTTTTGTTGAATGTTTGGATGTCTTACAAACTCAATTGGTCCTTTGACTCACTTGAGACAGCTCCAGGGCATATTAAGCACAATTACAAGAAAATAATGAGCTCAAATGTTGAACCCTCAAAGTCCTGGCCTAGTCTTACCGACGATGTTACACTTTAAAGTCCATTTGACACAATACATTGCTCACAGTATAACAAAAGGCCTCCTCTTGTGGAAGAGGTATGTACATAATATTAACATACTGCCATTTGGAAGTGGGCCAAAGGATCCAGTTTGTATGGAAATAATTTACTCTCTTACCAAACCTGGTTATAATGAATAGACCAAATATTGCTAGATATGCTAAAACTGGTTAACTGTATCCGCTTAAAGAGTAACCAAAAATATCTCCTTAAAATTTCTGCAAAGTCTACAATCTCCATTAGACTCAGAAAGTTAGGAATTTCTCCTGATTTTCATAACGCTATCTGTACGACTGTGTAATATCTACAGTACAAAAAGAAATGTTTTGACAGTTAGAAGTTGCCCGAATGATTAGTGTTTCGTACTAAACTGTGACATGGGATCTCATTGTAAATCGTGGGAATTAAGACACCTTTGTGAACTTTACCATAAATTAATACATTGACTTCAGTATATTAAATTGCAAAATGAGTGAATTCTCCAGATTTTTATTTCCTGTTCCTATACATACATACATACATACACCCAAACACACACACATACACCCTTATACACATATACATACATATATATATATATATATATATACATGTGTATAAGGTATCTATATACTTAAATATCTGTGTATAAGGTATCTATATACTTAAATTTTGACGTGAGCTACAAATGTCTGCACTATAAAAAAAAAAAACTGTGTTGTGAGTGCCTGTACAGATGGTATGTAGTTACTATAGCCTTGCCAGTTCCGCTTGCTAAAAGTTCTGTTGAACAATGCAAAAACTATAACTATATAAATATAACTATATTCAATAACAATATTTTTTTGATTGTAAAGATGAAAAGACGTACTTTAATTGTGTGTACAAAACAAAAGAAGAAAAGAAATGGCAAAAAAAAAGAAGGGGGAAGTTGATCGAAACTTCACGGTTCAAGGTTTTGCATATTTCAGATAAACTAAATAATAGTGCTCAGCATATTCCCAATGCAGAAAGAAGCAAGTACCATGTTTTTTTAATCACTATGATATATATCTTAAACTATGCACAAAGGTATGATTTAGAAGCAAGGGGTGGGTAGAAGCAGTAGGGATCAAGTGAGGGATGAAGGAGCATGGGGGTGGGTAGATGCAGTAGGGATCAAGTGAGGGATGAAGGAGCATGGGGGTGGGTAGATGCAGTAGGGATCAAGTGAGGGATGAAGGAGCATGGGGGTGGGTAGATGTAGTAGGGATCAAGTAAAGGAAGAAGCATGGAGATGGGTAGAAGCATTAGGGATCAAGTGAGGGAACAAGCATGGGGGTGGGTAGATGCAGTAGGGATCAAGTGAGGGAAGAAGCATGGGAATGGGTAGATTAAGTAGTGATCAAGTGAGGGAAGAAGCATGGGGATGGGTAGATGAAGTGGGGATCAAGTGAGGGGTGGGTAGATGCAGTAGGGATCAAGTGAGGGAAGAAGCATGGAGATGGGTAGATGCAGTAGGGATCAAGTGAGGGAAGAAGCATGGGGGTGGGTAGAAGCAGTAGGGATCAAGTGAGGGAAGAAGCATGGGGATGGGTAGATGCAGTAGGGATCAAGTGAGGGAAGAAGCATGGGGATGGGTAGATGAAGTGGGGATCAAGTGAGGGGGTGGGTAGATGCAGTAGGGATCAAGTGAGGGAAGAGGCATTGGGATGGGTAGAAGCAGTAGGGATCAAGTGAGGGAACAAGCATGGATATGGGTAGAAGCATTAGGGATCAAGTGAGGGAACAAGCATGGGGGTGGGTAGATGCAGTAGGGATCAAGAGAGGGAAAAGCATGGGGATGGGTAGATGAAGTGGGGATCAAGTGAGGGGGTGGGTAGAAGCAGTAGGGATCAAGTGAGGGAAGAGGCATTGGGATGGGTAGAAGCAGTAGGGATCAAGTGAGGGAAGAAGCATGGGATGGGTAGAAGCAGTAGGGATCAAGTGAGGGAAGAAGCATGGGATGGGTAGAAGCAGTAGGGATCAAGTGAGGGAAGAAGCATGGGGATGGGTAGAAGCAGTAGGGATCAAGTGAGGGAAGAAGTATGGGATGGGTAGAAGCAGTAGGGATCAAGTGAGGGAAGAAGCATGGGATGGGTAGAAGCAGTAGGGATCAAGTGAGGGAAGAAGTATGGAGATGGGTAGAAGCAGTAGGGATCAACTGAGGGAAGAAGCATGGGAATGGGTAGATGCAGTAGGGATCAAGTGAGGGAAGAAGCATGGGGATGGGTAGAAGCATTAGGGATCAAGTGAGGGATGAAGGCCGCATGGGGATGGGTAGATGCAGTAGGGATCAAGTGAGGGAAGAAGTATGGAGATGGGTAGAAGCAGTAGGGATCAAGTGAGGGAAGAAGCATGGGGATGGGTAGATGAAGTGGGGATCAAGTGAGGGGTGGGTAGATGCAGTAGGGATCAAGTGAGGGGGTGGATAGATGTAGAAGGGATCAAGTGAGGGAAGAGGCATGGGGATGGGAAAGGGGAGATGGGGAGGAGGCTGAGAATTTTGTCAAAATATTGCAGTTTTCTTTAGTTACCTGTTATAAGCAATGCCTTAACATTGCTAACACTGGTAGTAAACTTATTTCAGCCAAAGGTTTTCATAATTAGTACATTCTCTCTGATTTTGGGGATTTTATAATCATACACACAAAATAAATACAGCAACAGAGAACCACTAATAACATTAAGAGGGGTCCGAAACTGATGATAAAGACATAAATTTCACCCCAAAGGATATCTCTTTTGGATATTTCTACAAAAGTTTGCAATCAGGTTTCCCATTGTATTTTACAAGAGCCAGTGTAGCGTGAGGGTCAGGGTGTGGGTGCATGGATGGGATAGGGGAGAGTGGGACCGACAAGACACAGATATATTCTATCATACGATAGAATGGATATTTTCACCTTTGGGTAAATGTGTTGGAAGACCACACACAAAACAACAACTCCAATGAACCAAACAATGCACAAATTTGTCATGGTTACGGCAAGTATACTTTCTTGAACAAATTAGCTCAAAAGTGGGAGAATTTTCACTTTTTGTGTTTCCTAAACTGCAGAAGGAACTACTACACAATTCATTGTTTGTTATTCACACTGAACAAGACCAAAAAGTTATTTGCGTGACCCTGCGGGAGGACTAAACAAGAAAGTGGCCAAGAATAAAGTGTTACAGCAACTACTGTACAATCAACATCTTTTCTTGTTGTTTTGCCTCATGCTGCTTCTTATTTACATGACTGAGGAGACAACAACATTTCTTTTTGTTGGGTTTTGTCATTCTGGTTCAGAACAGCAAGGCTACAATTTAATTCTTTGTACCTTGCATTCTGTCAAAACTTCTGTTGCCATTTCAAGCGAAGAAGGGTGAGACTACAGAAGTCAGAGTTGCGGAACACACACAAATTGAAAAAAAGAAACGATGACATGAAACGTTTGAATAGATTAAAAGTTGAGAAGTGGAGATGCATTTAGACCTGAGAAGTAAAAGAAGGTTCCTTTCTTTCATTTTAAGGATTTCAGAATTGTATTATGGATGGAGCAAGTATGAGCTCTGTAGACAGGAAACCACAAGAGTTTACAATCACAACTTTCCACATGTACTGCAAGGCTTCTATTTGTTTCAAATTTTTCTCCCCCCCCCCCCCCTCTCTCTCTCTCTTGGGAATGTAAGGAGACAAAAACAGAAACCTTGAAAGACCACACAAAAGAAAAAATAAGAAGATAAAAAAAGAAGGATGGTGACTGAATGCCCTGCCACTTTACCATTAAGAGGTAAACAAAATAAACACCAAGAAGAAATGGAGCCCTCTAATGATAAAGCAATAGATCCCCATATTCACCAAACCTACACATCTCTCCTACAGTGTACATATTGCTGTTCAATTCACCAAACCTACACATCTCTCCTACAGTGTACATATTGCTGTTCTATTCACCAAATCTACACATCTTCTCCTACAGTGTACATATTGCTGTTCTATTCACCAAACCTACACATCTCTCCTACAGTCTACATATTGCTGTACTATTCACCAAACCTGCACATATCTCCTACAGTCTACATATTGCTGTTCTATTCACCAAATCTACACATCTCTCCTACAGTATACATATTGTTTTTCTATTCACCAAACCTACACATATCTCCTACAGTGTACATATTGCTGTACTATTCACCAAACCTAAACATATCTCCTACAGTGTACATGTTGCTGTTCTATTCAATAAACCTACACATATCTCCTACAGTCTACATATTGCTGTACTATTCACCAAACCTACACATCTCTCCTACAGTGTACATATTGCTTTACTATTCACCAAACCTACACATCTCTCCTACAGTCTACATATTGCTGTTCTATTCACCAAATCTACACATCTCTCCTACAGTGTACATATTGCTGTTCTATTCACCAAACCTACACATATCTCCTACAGTCTACATATTGCTATACTATTCACCAAACCTACACATCTCTCTTAGAGTGTACATATTGCTTTACTATTCACCAAACCTACACATCTCTCCTACAGTCTACATATTGGTGTTCTATTCACCAAACCTACCCACCTCTCCTACAGTGTACATATTGCTGTTCTATTCACCAAATCTACACATCTCTCCTACAGTGTACATATTGCTGTTCTATTCACCAAACCTACACATCTCTCTTACAGTGTACATATTGCTGTACTATTCACCAAACCTACACATCTCTCCTACAGTGTACATATTGCTGTTCTATTCACCAAACCTACACATCTCTCCTACAGTGTACATATTGCTGTACTATTCACCAAACATACACATCTCTCCTTACAGTGTACATATTGCTGTTCTATTCACCAAACCTACACATCTCTCCTTACAGAATACATATTGCTGTACTATTCACCAAACCTACACATCTCTCCTACAGTGTACATATTGCTGTACTATTCACCAAACCTACACATCTCTCCTACAGTGTACATATTGCTGTACTATTCACCAAACCTACACATCTCTCCTTACAGTGTACATATTGCTGTACTATTCACCAAACCTACACATCTCTCGTAGTAAAGTACAGTGTACATATTGCTGTTCTATTCACCAAACCTACCCACCTCTCCTACAGTGTACATACTGTTGTTCATTTCACATTTTAGCAATAACCAGGAAGTCTCGGACTTCTGTTCTACACTGAACATATATATGCCGATGTCGCCACAGATCCACCGGTGCACTGAGTAGAACCGACAGGAGTAGGATCGGCAATTGCCGCAACACGGCTATACTTTAAACAACTCAGACCGGTCTGTTCCAATTTTGTTGACTTAAAGGCATTGAAGACTCGCCCCATACCGCATGCCATGCTCTGAAAAAGTTAACTTTCTGTTGCTTGCAGGTGAAGTTTTCTTCTTGTCGCTACAAAATGCAGACAGTAATGAAACGTAATACCTTGTTATCTTTTATCTAGACCTGAGATGTCCATCGCTGCTATGTACACTGTGTTGTGGGTATTGACCGTAGCTGTATGTACTGACTGTACACTAGTGTCTAATTACCGACGGTAGCAAGCTGTGTGTGTATTTTCTGGGATAGATGGTGGTGTCTAACACTTCTGTTACACCTCATTCCAAACTAGGTCAGATTACCAGCATGAGACGTTTTGTGCACGAGTCTTCACAACCTTTAATACTTCTTTCATGAAAGAGAAATAGTGAGGGGTACATAATAAAGAAGATCTAGGCACTAAAAATATTATTACAAATATCAGGGGCAACGACAGCTGTAAGAAGACCCAACCCCAGGTGTTGTACAAGTATGTACTTGCTGTGCACAGTATGTATATATATACACGACCTTTCCGATAATATTGACCAATTGATCACACTGGTGGTTGAACACCTATCATTTAAACTTTTATGCCACTCGCTCTTGGAATCTCTTCTTGATTCAAACATGCAATTGTCTAATCTCCCTCCCCCCCCTCTATCCCCTCTCCCCAGTTGGAGAAGAATTTTGCAATTAGAAAGCCACAGGGAAAAACTTCTGGAAGCTTCACGCATAGTTTTAAGCTTGCTAAAACTTGGGGGGCCCACTTGGGTTTCTTGAACAGCAAGCAAATAGATGTGGTGCTGATACACTGCATAAACCAAAGGATACGCACCCTTGAGTTCTTGTTTCTTGTTAACACCTTTCCCTCCCAGACAAATTATGACTGGAAATTTAATAATTATATGATTCTATTGACTGCAAATAATTCCGACAATGGTCCATTATGATATCAACCCAAGCATATATGCCAAACAAAACCGATGTCTTTGAGACACTATAATTATTGCAATATTATTCAAGTTTGTGGTTGAATCTAAATTTGGCTTGTGTGTGCACTTACGTGGTCGATGAATTCATTCATAAGATTAACAAAAAATTGTCCACAGAAAGTTTCCCACATTTGAATGCAATACTGCAAGTCTTACTTGGAAATAAAGGAAAACCAGTGGTTAAATATTTGCACAAGGCTACAGATTTCATTTATAACGAGCGTTTGTTTAATTAGGCTCAGAAATATCAATAGCTTGAATACACTGTGTTCAACACAGGTGTCTGTCTACATTATCTGTAAATTCTACATTCAAATATTTGACTATTAAAATAACCACAGTATAAACAGAATACTGGGTGGAGATTGACTTCCGTTTCGAATAAAAAAAATTATCTTTATCTTTATTGATTACCCCTTAAACAAAAATTCTAGCGTTTATTTGATTTTCACTAATTTTTTAGATTAAACATCGGCATCCGTATACATACAGCAAGAGGCCCCGGTTCGAATACCGGTGGAGGCTGGAAGATTCTCACTCATCTGGATTTTGCAACTCATTGCTGTTTCAATTTCTATCTTTGAAACAGCAATAAGTTGGAAAATCTAGAACAATCAAAAGACTGCCAGCTACACACACACACACACACGCATACAAAAATAAAATTTTAAAACTCATCTCAAAAACCTTTTTTGAGGTCATAATATTTATAAGGTTTTCAGATGTTGGCTTCTGTTTATCTCAAATGACATCCTAACTCCACAGCAAGCACTAGGGTTCTTGTGCTCATGCAGTAAGGTGGATCCACATATCATATATAAAGCTCTTTCAAGCTTTTCATTGTGAGTTATCATATTTACAATTATATATTAAGTTCACTCACCATATAATTTGTGAGTTATTGTGTTAACAAGACAAGGCGCTCTCAAACACAGACACACGCCATCACCATCGCATAGATGCCTTTTGCCTCTGGCAATGAACCAGAGAAATATAATGATACCACCCACACCTATAGGCACAAACTTGTACTTTTGAAGACAGTCACACAACACACAAAAAAATTAAAAACCCATCCAATATGTGTAATATTTTATAATGACTAATTCAGCTCTTTGTTAATTTATGTCAAAACGCAGAAATGTAAAATATGGAATCAAATCACAGTACCGTTCTAATTATAGAGATGATCTTGAAGCAATAATAATAAAAGCAAATAAAGGAATAAATCACAAAAGCTAGAAAATTAAACTCAAGCACTCTATAGCATCAGTCAAGCATATCATGCCTGTTGCCAGAGTGTCTCAACAGGTTATAATACAACCACTGCCTATGAAAAGAAATTATCATAATTGGTATTTGGTGAATATATTCTACATTGAAAAAGGTGCCATGTTATGTAAAGTGTCTGCTTCCCCTTTTCTTTATGAATTATAAAATATGAAAAACTGACAATGCCCTTCATCAAAACCTAATCTGTACACATTTGCTCCCAGTCAAAAAAAGTTTACTCTCTGCTTACATCATTCCACTCTTTTAATTCTATATTCTATCCTAGAGTGACCCCTATAGCTCTGCACACAGTACTAAACTCAATTATGCACACCTCACCACACTATTCTGAACATGGAACCGAAATTCTGTACATTCTGTACATATCGTGTGTTTTAATGCTTTAACATTCATGTTGACAAGCAGAAAATGGCTAAACAAAAATTTTTAGGTTTTCGACCTTTGACCTCTGATGTAAGACCTATTACATCATCAATCATGCAGGAACAAGGTTACATGGTCAGGCACCTACCCAATAAATTTGAACTTGATAGGACTAGGAGGAGTTTGTGACACACTATTTTGTTCGCTCACACACACACACACATCCTCACATTTCTGATGTGGGGTGAAGTATAATTGGTATCTCATGTCCCTGTACATTACATGTATATACTGTAGGGAGATGAGATAACTATTATTATTGCACAGACGTTGTGGAACCAGCTTTTGCCCAAAAACATCAAGTTTGGTAACATGCAGATCGAGTCACTGGGCACAGTGCCAGGTTATTCCATGGGAATGAAAGTACAGATAAAGCCCTGTAGATCAAAGCATCACAAAGGAAAACATCAAGTTTGGTAACATGCAGATCGAGTCACTGGGCACAGTGCCAGGTTATTCCATGGGCATGAGAGTACAGATAAAGCCCTGTAAATCAAAGCATCACAAAGGTCAAGGGGCCCATGAGGGTTAAGGGGCTGCCAAGGTCAATGAGTCATGAGGATTAATGGGCTGCCAAGGTCAAGGGGCTGTGAGGGTCAAAGGGGCTGCCAAGTTCAAGGGGCCCTGTGGGTTAAGGGGCTGCCAAGGTCAAGGGGCCACAAGGGTTTAGGGGCTGCCAAGCTAAAGGCCAGGGAGTTGAGGGGTGCCAAGTTCAAGGCATCATGAGGGTTAATAGGCTGCCAAGATCAAGGTGCTCTGAGGGTCAAGGGGCTGCCAAGTTCAAGGGGCTGCCAAGGTCAAGGGGTCATGAGGTGTAATGGGTTGTCAAGGTCAAGGGTCATGAGGGTCAAGGTGCTGCCAAGTTCAAGGGGTCCTGTGGGTTAACCAGGATTGCCAAGTTCAAGGGGCCACGAGGGTTAAGGGGCTGCCAAGGTCAAGGGCCATGATGGTCAAGGGGTTGCCAAGTTCAAGGGGCTCCCTATGAACACTTTTAGCAAAGACATATTATGTCTCTGCAAGTATATATAGTGCTTTATGGCTATAAAGGGAGTGGGAGTGAGTCCAGGACTGGCTGGGGGCCCCAGGAAAATCAAAAGGTAAGTTCAATCCACATGTAACTTGGGAAGGCCTTCTCTTCCAGTATGTGGGAAGAAGAATACTTATAAATGATAAATAAATATTGACGCGCCAACCTGTGTTATGAAAAGTAACCAAAACTTTGACTATAATACTTTCCCAATCATTTAAGGACTTGGAAAAGCCTCACGACCAGTCTCCTAATTGGCATATCTACCTCTTTCAATGTATTCGCAGAAAACTTACAAGTTCTGAAAAAAGTTGCAAGACAATCACTGACACAAAAGGTCACAATCAAGACTGGAACTAATAAAGAACCAAACATCTACAGAACTGCACTTGAGGTTTAAGGCAAGTTTCCAGGGTGAAGATTTTGAAGATCGTCAAGGAAACAAAGCGCTGTCACCTGTTGATTACATCATAACTCTGTTCACTTTGATAATTAGATGTTATTCAAGTGGTACTGTTGCAGAACGACACTAATCCCTTTTAATATGTAGACTGAACTCCACTGAGGGGTATCCAATCACATCTACATATTATTACCAGGCTTGTTATATGACCTTACAGTAGTGAGGCAAATGGACCAGTATTTACTTACAGAATGTATGAAAAGGGATTTTAGACCAGGTAGATCTTGGTAGCTTTGTTTGACATACCTCAGAGCTAAAAGTAAACATAGGTTTCTTTGGATTCTGTTCATTTCAAACTAACCAATCAGAAAACACTTGGTTAGTGACATCATGTCAACTTGTCTGAGGTGCAATTGTTGATTTCAAAACTCCCTACTGAGGGAGTGATAAAGTCAAAACCAGTCGTTACTCAACATATCTTGGTTCTCTTCACCTCTCTCTCTCATTTGCATATTATATAACTTTTGACTGAGGGAAGGGCAACATGAAAAGCTTTACAAAACCTGTTCATATATTAACAAATTTTCTCCCTTCCAATGTACTTTTCATCAGGTTTGAAGCCTAATGTAGTTCTCCAATAAGAATCAAGCCTCTCATATACATTTTATCAAAAACATCATTTAAAAAGTAAAAAAAAAAAAAAAAAAACACACACACACACACATAAAATAAGTGTGGCTCTCTGCCTTTGAATGACACTCAGAGGTATTGAAAACTACGCTGACTGAGTATTGATTATCTCATGTTTATTTATCTCTGCTCTTTATTGTTACCTTCTTTCTTTGTTTTTTTTTGGTTTTTTTGTTTGTTTTTTTTTTGGTCGCTAGCTCGATATAACTACTATTGTTTTTCTAGTGTCCTGTTAATACTATACCACTTTGTTCTATTGTTCTTATGTATAGACGAAATAAATGAAAAAAAAAAGGTATGATGTTATCGGATGATGCAATAAGTAGTCGATAAAATAAAGACTAGATGCCAAATGAGAAAAAAATGTACCAAAACACTAAGGAGATAATTATTTCTTTTTATTGAAGGAAAAAAAGGGTTTGGATTCTTTCCAATTTGGTTTCGGACATCAAACCCATCGACCTGTCCATTCTGGGTCACATGACTACACAATGGCGCAGCAAAGAGTTAAATATAGGCAATATAAACTACACCATAGCCCCCCCCTCCCCCATGCAGGCAGCCCTGTCATCACACAAATCTTCAACCCAAACGGTGGGATTCAGTCTAATCTATAGATGATTGAGTGCTGATACTGTCGCACGTTGAATCTTGGCAGGCTAAGTCCACTGGCCACAGTTCAATATTGACTTTTGTTTGATGGTTTGTGCCACTCTTAAAGAATGGGAGTCGTGAATTGATGACAATCATTTAGCTTAGTATTTACTCACCTGAGGTGCCAATTTGTGGTGGTGGAAATACTTGTGGTCACCTAGGATTGGACATCCCATACCCTGGGACATGTGCACTCGAAGCTGATGTTTCACACCTACAGTGAACGAGAGAGAGAGACAGTTAAACACAGAAATCATTTAGGATACCCCATACCCTGGGACATGTGCACTCGAAGCTGATGTTTCACACCTACAGTGAACGAGAGAGAGAGACAGTTAAACACAGAAATCATTTAGGATACCCCATACCCTGGGACATGTGCACTCGAAGCTGATGTTTCACACCTACAGTGAACGAGAGAGAGAGACAGTTAAACACAGAAATCATTTAGGATACCCCATACCCTGGGACATGTGCACTCTAAGCTGATGTTTCTCACCTACAGTGAAGGAGAGAGAGATAGTTAAACACAGAAATCATTTATGGAGTCTTTATACTGGTATATATCTTTCTTCTTCTCTTTTTTGTTCGGTCTTCAAGAGTGGAAAGTAGAGAAAACGAAGATTTTGCAGCAATAATGGGTCACCAGGAGTTGCCTCCAAAGTGTGAATTTATGCCCAAAGAAATTGCATAGAAGTTTTCAAACATTTTTTTCACAGAGGGTGAGGTCTAACAAGTTCATTCAGTATTATTATTACTATTTGTCCAATCAAAGTTCTGATCTTGCTGACAAGTAACAACCTTTGCCCCAAATCTTTTTATTCCAATGAGCTCATACAGGAAATATATTTGAGCTGCTTTTACGCCCACACTTAGTTGACATTCTGTTCTTTTAAATTCTCTTTTTTATTATCATCTTTTCGACACATTCGACTGATTTTCTGTAAGATATTGAATACTCTCAAATATTGTTTAAAACAAACAGTAAGGAGTAGTTTGTGCTGAAAAATTCAATCAATTTAAAAAAAAACACCCTCCTTTTTGCATTTTTTCTCTTTTAAATCCTTGTAATTTCGCAGGTCAAGATTGATCACCTGACAAACAGGTAGATACAATACACACTCACTGTATGCATCAATACAATTGAAGCGATAAAATAAATAGTGATCAAACAAACTTTAATTAAAAGTAAACTAATTGAGTGGTCAGGGGAGCTAGACATGGACTGGTAAGTCAAATATGTGAGACAAAAATATAATAATATAATATATATATATAAGATATATATATATACATATATATATATATACATATATATATATATATATATATATATATATATATATATAGAGAGAGAGAGAGAGAGAGGTGTGGAGAGAGGGAGGTCAACCTAGTTTTCGACCTCTCTATATTCATATATATAGATATATATATAGATATATAAATATATAGATATATATATATATATATATATATATATATATATATATATATATATATATATGTATATATATATATATATATATATATATAAATATATAGATAGATATATATATAGATAGATATATATCGAGGACAGTATCGAGGACTTTAGAGAACTACCACTGTCTGTGACTTATAAAACTGCGACTGTCTGTGACTTAGAGTACTGCGACTGACTGTAACTTAGAGTACACGCCTGTCTGTGACTTAGGTTCTACAACTGTCTGTGGCTTAGAGTATTACGACTGTCTGTGACTTAGAGTACTATGACTGTCTGTGACTTAGAGTACTATGACTGCCTGTGACTTAGAGCACTATGACTGTCTGTGACTTAGAGTACAATGACTGTCTGTGACTTAGAGTACTATGACTGTCTGTGACTTACTGTAGAGTACAATGACTGTCTGTGACTTAGAGAACTACGCCTGTCTGTGACTTAGAGTACTACGCTTGTCTGTGTCAGTGACACAACTCCCAAATTGTTTTTTTTTTTTTTTTCGTCGGGGCTTTGAGGTAGGCACAGAAGGGTACCAGGATTTCAATTAAGAAACTTTGACGATGCTTTAACGACCCGTCGATCAACAATAGCGATAAGCACAACACAAATCACGTTTCTTTGATAAATATGACAATTCAATTTTTGACAGCTATTTCATCATTCAAAATTTTAATTAAAAGGTTCCAGTGTACAAAAGGGGCAAACGGTACACATAGATTCTCTGTTTTCTATTTCGAGCGCATGTATGCTTGGATGAACCTGATGCCAAAACATCCAATTCGGTGTAGGAATGCAGCGCGGCTCTTTTCACGTTTTGTCATATCACTAAATGGCGATCATATCTCTACAAGATTGGTTTAACATATATTAATATGATCCATAGAAATCCATGAACCCAGGGCAAACATTTTAACAATCGTCCCATCGTCCTGAGTGGGGGACCGCCCAAAATTCAGTGGAAGGGTACTGGGAGGGGAAACTCTACGGGCCATCAATGGGAATCCGGTTCCTCTTCTCCAGAATTATGATAATAATCACACAGATGAATGCAGCTGATTTATACAATTTGACGGATGTTTATCAGGCGGCAACTCTGAATCTGTTGTGTCAGCTATAGATGGAGACTATACGAAATGGTTTTCACAATGAATAATAACGCAATTCAGAGAATTTCAATGCTATAGTACTCTGGGGGTAAATAACCGGCCATCTCCAGGTCTGGAAAACACCCTTACCAGGACGGCGAATTCTCTGTGTACTGTGGAACAGCGAATTCTAGCCAATCATTAAAGTAAATACCAGCAACGGTTATGAAGCTCACAGAAGCTCTCTGAAACCCTAACTATGTGATGACTGTGAATCAAATACTGGCCTTTATCCAAGTTTTCTCTTATTGATAAAAATTCAGAGAAATTATTTGGCAGGAGGTGCACCTGTCAGAAAGCAATCAACATAACCTTGAGTGTGGACGGCCTAATTCTTATATCCTTAATACGTGGCAGAACACACCATTTAACGTACAAATAAAAATATTCCCATGGGAAGGACCCCAACATGGGAGTCCACTTCAACGACCTCAGGACCACAGACCAAGTGTTAATGAGTGAACAATTGCGGTCTGAACTGTACATGCCTCTTCTGTGTTATTCTATGGTGGGGAGCAACACACTTAGGCAACATGCATTATAATCAACATTTTAGAGCAAAAGCACACAAAATCTACTCAAAGCAGGTGTTTTCCTTTTTGATTTCCCTTCTCAAGTGTAGGAACTTTTATCTGCCATAAATGTATCGCACATCTCGATGGGATTCCTTGAGATATTTATGAATCAGTTTCGAATGCCAGAAATAAAGGCGTTCCCTGTCGTAACCATAACAACATCTTAATACTTGAGTTTAGGTATTGTGATAGCAACAACAAAATGTCGGCTAACATTGATTGCGGTTAATGCAGTCGTCAATATCACACCTACTGTAACCACATAGATCCCAAGGGACAATTAAAGCAATAACTATAAGAGAAAATGCCTAAACACCTCTGACAAAGAGTCCTTTAAAAATAGCTAAACAAACTAAAAAGCAATTGATAGAAAATACATTCAGTATTAAAAGGTTTAGAAATCTCAGTTAAGGAAATAATAAATAAAAAACCTATTGTAACAGAGATCTGTTAAAACTTCTAAGATTTTTTGAGTAAACAAGTCTGATAGTCTGTACTTTGACTTTGTAGTCATTGTAATTGAAAAATGAAGCCATAATTTGTTTGTCATAAAAGTCAGCATGATTGTATGTATGCATGTATATTAGATCCTCCTGCAAGCAGGAACTCGTGAAGAAGCCGCATTGGCTTATCAAAGCTGCAAGCTGACCGAAGTCAGTCTCTTAGATTCGTATTTAACGTCCATGATTATGAATTGTCAATTGTTAACAACTCTGTAAGTAGATTACATACAGTTATCTTGGAGTGACTCAAACTTGGAACCTTATGATTGGAGGGCACTGGCGTTAACCACTGAGCTAACACTCCAATTGAGCTAACACTCCATTTGATACTCAATTCATTGGCTGCAATCCAAAATAGTGTTGGGGGGGAGGGTGGGGGAGTGCAAAAATATTACCCCCCATTTTTGTAAGCTAGGTATAAAATTAAATATGTTGGGAGGAGGAAATTAACGGATGAACAAAATCGTTTAATATGGTTCCGATGCCCAAACATATTCATAGTGAGGGTAAGTCATACATGTTAACATTCCTGAACTTGTGCACACCAAAACGAAGAGGGGTTATCTGTCTACTGTACTATTGAGGCAACAAACGTGTAAAGGAAGGTACCAGGAATCAGTAAACGCGTTTGACAGAGTCTATTTAATGACATAGTATCAAAGCAGATACATGCATGAATATTCATTAATGCATGGGGTCAATTTTAGGATCTCATTAGCATGTATCTATACACTTACATTGTATTATCCAAGTATATTCATAGTATAAAGCTAAATTGGGCATACTATTTAGTGACATTGTATATAACAAACTGTGTTATTTCATCTACAGGATCTGCTCCCCGTAAAATACTTCTTAAATGGAGTTTCAGCTTTGATCAACGAAAAACCAAGCTGCACAATGTCATGGATCAGGGAAGTGACCCACATGATAAGTGAAGAAATGGGAAATAATGTCTGTAACTGATGAGGGCGAGGTCATAGGTCAAAGTGGAGATCCACAAGCTCCATAAATATCAAAGGATGAAGTGCTTTACCCACTAACATCTTCATACCACATATTAAAAAAGTACGACATGCTGCTCCAAAGGTATTACACTCTTGAAAATTTAGCCCTGTCCACTCATTAATATGCATATTTAAAAGCACCAAATGTAATAGCATTCATCTAGTCTAGATCAGCTACCTACCTAACTCATGTAACATGCACAAAAACACTCCATTCTTTAGATAAAAGTGTTTACAAGCTATTTCTAGCCAATTAAAATGCTGCCACACCCATCATGAATGTTAATGAGATAAGATTCTATCATTACATCAACTTGCACCTATTACTAAATAACACCTCCATACCTAATATGAGACATATTGGACAAACCGTTCAAAACATATTGCAATTAGAACCTATTTACATTTAGCCCGTCCGCTCATTAATATGCATAATAAGAGCACCAAAAACAATAAGCATCATCCAATGACCATGGCCTACATATGTACCAAGTTTAACATCAGTCCTGTGTTTCCTTCTTGAGATATCCTGTTTACAAGCATAATCTAGAAGATTTGAACTTAGCTCCTCCCCTTCATGAATATTAATGATAAAATATTGATGTTTTATGAACTTCACAGTAGCCCCACCACAACCAATAGGGATCATCTACTGACCATGACAAAATATACACCAAGTATGACATCAATCACATATTTACTTCTTTAGATTCCCTGTTTATAAGCTAGGGCGTCACATACACACAAACACACGCCCACACGCACACAAACTTGACTGCATGCCAAAGCATCGAGACCAAAAAGTGAAGTCAACTTGGAATAATTTTTTGCTTATCCACCTGATCAGAGATTGAATGCCATGAAATCTTTCTCTCCTCTTCTTTTCAGCCCTCTTCACAGCTCAATCTTTGACCGTGTTATGAAAACGGCCTCGATCGGTAAAACTCACCCGTCTCTGGCATGAGCTCAACCAGCGCCGCCGTGCCGTTTTCCGAAATGACCCGAAAGTTTGTGACAGCCGTCAGCCCCCGGCTACGCTTCTTCCCGGGGCCCAAGACATCGGCGTACTGCTGACCCACCTCTGGATTGACCGTCATGCGGTTCTTTCCAGCCACTTCCTTATCAATCAGAGGAATGTCGATGACACCCTCACAAGGGTCTGGAACACCTGCTCAGCAAAACAGACACAACCAGACTAAAGTTTACTTCGGACAATTTGACTGTCATGAAAGATGTATGAAATGTAGTTATAACCACAACCAGGGGGTGGGGGGTAGGGGGCTTCAGCCCAAAGAGGAATTAGGGAGCCCCGCTCTGCTTTGTCGAGCAGAATGTATTTGACTTTGTCTCTTTCCATTATCTTATAAATTCTAATTCTACTGTTCTTTCTCAATTTCCCAAAAACATTTCCAAATTTTTTTCTTATGAACCCTTTCATTAAAGTTTCGTCATGGTAGGGGAAAGAGAGAGGGGGGGGGGGATATGGGAGGAAGCTACTCTTAGTTAAAATGCAGTTGTGTGATTTCTTTCTTTTGCTGGATTAAACCTTGACCACAAGCAGACAGGCAAAAAGACAAGACAAGGGGAAATTAACAGACCGTGAAAAACTGAAACTAGACCAAATAGTGCATTTAATGAGGATCACGGTTCCGTTTTACAAGTAAACACAAGTTACAAGTTTTACAAGTATGTTCAGAATGTCAAATTTGTATGTATTTTGAAGGTTCTTAACAACATGATTAAAACATGGTGGAGTGACCCGATTGAGTGCAAAATAGCAAAAAAATCACAGGGACTGCTTGCAAAACTTAGCTGAGTTTCATGCCAACATGGCTGGTAGTTCTGGGGTCTTCCTACTATTGCCTGTGAGGCTGAAAACTGAGTACTCATGACAGATGAGGGTATTTTACAATGACTTTTGGGTGATAGTGTCCCGCAGAGATGGGCAAATATCCCACCAACCCTGGTGTTAGTTTATTGTAAACATAGCAAACAAACCACTCCCTAGGTACACTATATGAAGGCAAGAGAGAAAGAAAACTGATACAAATGAAGGCGTTTTTATAACTTCATTTAAAGAATAGAAAATTATTCACGACAGAGTCTGTATGAGACCCATAGATTATAAAGCTTCCTTTCACTTTCTAATAGAAACCATGGACCAAATGATGATGAATTTTGAAGAAAAAAAATACAGAAGCAAAGAAATTTCATTTTAATAAGAGAGTAAAACATGGCCGACATTCAACACCATTTGAACTTAATAAATTTGTACTTTCTCTTGTAAAACATGTCATTTTTGAGGATATAATAAAACATCTTCTTATGTATTCCCATTCAGCCTTGTGTTGCATCTGAAGAAATGACCTGTGACCCTGTGCTAGACTCAGTAGCCCCAGGCAGGCACTTTAACTGATGAGCCTCAGATGTTTATAGACCTGTTCATTCATCAAAAAATTAAAGAGTACTATAGAAATATAACCTGGATTGATAGCAGTCTGTCAGTTTACAACATATCACAATTAAATTTGTGCCTAAAAGCCATCCTTTGGACGACTATTGATAGTTGCACGCAAAGACCTATGTCTTGTAATTATTTGCCTCATAGGAGACACCGTATATGGCTACCTGGAACTACAAGAGCGGTGACTCACCGACAGTGACGACCCAGTATTTTTTTTGCATTTCCCTGCGGAAAAACTGTTGATGCAACTGTCTCGCGGTGACGGCAGACCTTGCGAGCATCATGACACCAGTAGTCTCTTTGTCTAATCGGTGGATGAGGTGGAGAGATGGGGTCTCCATGGCAACTGTCTGTGTACTCCTCAGGAGATGCGCTAAGGTGGGCAGTAGAGCACTGATGTTATTTGTCACTCCCGGTCCACCTGATAGAAGAAACAGACATAGCATAACTATTAAAGCCCACACTCCGCTTAGGTCCACTTTCAGATCACAGATTAGTATTAAGCACTGATGTTATTTGTCACACCTGGTCTACCTGGTAGAAGAAACCGACACTTTTAAGGCCGCTTTTCCTATCACAGATTAGTCGCAATCTTCAACACTGAAAGAAGGTCCATTGATGTGGAACATCTGTGCAGTTGATCTGTGCTCGGAAGTGCGAATCCCATCCTCGTGATAAAGGAACAGGAGGTTAGAGGTTTCTTTACGACAAGAAACCATCTAGGCCATGTGATGTGCAAGCTCTGATATTGATGCCTACTACTTCTTTTGTCGGTCAAATTAATACACATGTATTAAATATCAACAGAAATAATAAGGTCGATGCCGATTATAGGTCAACTCTGAGGTGTGTTGACATCATAAATTTAGTGCTGAGCACGAGGTCTGAACCTCCTTTGATCCATATTACATCTCAGTTTATTCCAAAGAGTGTAATTTCCAAAACTTCATTATTATTATTTTTTGGTGCAAAAGAGATCAAAGTGATTAAAGACACTTAACTTTCATGTTGCCGCCAAGTTGTCGTGTTTAAAAATGTTGTAGTCTTGGTTAGAGTCAATCCTTGACTCACGACGACATGGAACTATGGCGAATCCATGACACAATATCACACAATATTGTCATATTTAGTTTTCACATTTTACACCTTGTATATGATGGGTAGTGCACATTAAATGGGATTTTGAATGAAGACTCTGGAACGAATGAAACAAGCAAAACGTTCTGTTCGATGGTAATTGATTCTGTGAAATGCGATGCAGCCAGTGTCTCACTATCATGGATAAACCCCACGTTAACACCACTATAGATGGCAAGATTTTACTGTCACTTTAAGGACCACAATCTCCCCTTTCTCCCTAAACAGCATGAACTTTCAAATGCTTTCAAAATACTGTACTATGTGTCATTCCCGGCCCAATTCCTCCTCTCTCTGGCAACAAACTTCTCTTTCCATCATTTTCATTTTGAACTTTTATTATAAATGCACTTGTTATCTATAAGGGTATCCTTTAAACTACTAGTTACATACACAGCAGTATCCTTTAAAGGCATGGACTTATGACAAAGAGATATCCTTTAAATGAAGGACTTGTTACACTGAGCTCCGTATGCTTTAAAGCATCATGGACTTCTTAAGCACACATATCCTTTAAAGGCATGGACTTATGACAAAGGGATATCCTTTAAATGAAGGACTTGTTACACTGAGCCCTGTATGCTTCAAAGCATCATGGACTTCATAAGCACATGTATCCTTTAAAAGCATGGACTCGACAAAGGGATATCCTTTAAATGAAGGACTTGTTACACTGAGTCCTGTATGCTTTAAAGCATCATGGACTTCTTAAGCACACGTATCCTTTAAAAGCATTGACTCGATACAAAGCGGTACTATCCTCTCAAGTATGCACCCATTACACAGCATGATACTTCAAGGCATGGACTCAATACCAAGGGGCACTATCCTTTTAAACATGGAATTCTAACACAAGCATATCCTCTACAGCTCATGTATAAATCTTGTTACATTGGGTATATCCTTTGAAGCATGCATTTGTTGCAATCAGTAATCACTACAGGATGATATCCTTCATTATAAAAGCATGGGGGGGGAGTGGGGTGTGCTAATTTTTGTAAGCTATGTATAAAATTAAATATGTTGGGAGGAGGAAATTAACCGATGAACGAAAACGTTTAATATAAAAAGCATGCAATCGATATATCCAGTGACATCCTTTCGTTTAGTCAACTTGCAACTTTGTATCTTTTTAAGTTTAAGTGTTTGCCTTGTGTTTATAGACCTATAGGCAGTCTCATATTAGCACAACGTGTTTGCATAACTTCTTTCTCACATCGTTAGGTGAAGTAGAAACAGAAATAGACCTCCTGTACCTAATGCTTCAAAAGTGATAAAATAGACAAAAAGTAATGGGTGAAATTTTAAAGGTATGAAAAGAAATACCAGGTTGGCACCCATGGTGACTGCTGACACTGCAAATGGATGGTGATACTGGACCATGGCATGAACAAAATCTATGAACCATTCAAGAAAGAGCACGTTAACTTTGCAGAAGATGTGGTATATTCAGCAGGGGGAATGGTTCAGCATATTCAGAGAAAAAAGGTTTCATAGAATATTTGGTGCACAAATAAATTAGACAACACCAAGGTACGCCAAGCCTCACTATAAATGCATTCAATCTGGAGTTTCTATAAACAATTTTTAGTTTTTCAATCTCTATTGTGTACGAATGCCATGAAGCTTTTCTGAAAATAAAATCTTGGCCCAGTAATAGCAAAGATTGATTGAATGAAAAATTCAAAACCACATGCATGGCCTGTTACTGGGCAAAAACGAAAGGAAACATGACTTGGATGCAAGCATTGCACAAGCTGAAATTCTAACAAAAATAAGAAACCTAAGGAACCGTTCCGAATTGAGTAGTAAAATAATCTGCACAAACAAAACGAACCTCGTAGGCACTTTGGATGGTAGAATGAGAAGGAAGGGCATTGACCGGTCATAACCGGTCATAGAGGGCACAGTGTTTAACGGTTACCGGTTCATTTCCAAGCCACGGTTGAACGAGAGTGCTAAGGTTGTGGGGAGACAGGTGAGCAAGGCACCAGGTAAATATATCAACCATTGCGTTCGAAACTGTTCGTTTGGCTAAAATCTGGGTAATACCTTTTTTTTTTTTGCAACCACTATATTTAGCACCATTTACATATTATTGTCTTTTTCTTCCTTTCTTCTTTTCTTCTCTTTTTCTTAGTTCTTTTCTTAATTCTTTTCTTGGAAGTTATCTGTGTGTATTCTATGTACAGGGAGCGTAACACTAGATAAGCCCACAAGGGTTTCCTGATACACTTCCTTTCACATTCCATAACTCTCTGTATTCACTACTTTTGTTGTATTTATGTTGTATTCAAATAAATAAACGAAACAAGATAAACGAAACAAAATAAACGAAACAAAACAAAATATTAAAGTCTATTGCAGAATATTTCTAGCAGCTGATACAGTCATTGGAAGGAAACATTTTAACCAAGGGCGTAGGAACCGGGGGGCTGGGGGGGCGCCAGCCCCCCCCAGTGAAAAATATGGAGGGGTGGAAGTATCATTCCCCCCCCACTTCGCAAGTCAGAAAACCCCTTTTTCATTTCCAAATGAGAAAAAAATCTCATTTGGAGCACCAAATTGCATCTAAGGCCAGGTGAAAATGCAAAATTATATACAAAATGGAGTGGGTGGGTTGAAGTGTGCTATATTGCACCAAATTGCTTCTGAGGCCACCTGGAAATGCAAAAAAAATCCAAAGGGGAGGGGGACACCACCTCCCTTTAAACTCCTCTCCCAGGCCAGCCATCAGTCTTCAGGCCCCCCCCACTCAAAAGTACCTTCCCACGCCACTGATTTTAACAGATCTATACCCTGGAGTCATCATTATCATTTGTTGATTCTCTGGCAGTTGAATCCCATGGTTGTCCATGAGTCCAGCCAAAAATTGTTCAGTGCTGTGTAGCTATGCTACATTGTTTCACAACAGGAACAAAAGATTAATTGAGGTAAAGAAATTTTCTCTCAAATGTGTCCAATGAAAGTTTTGCTTCCACCTGTCCTGACGGGGACACCGATGTTTTTATTAAGATTTTTTTTTTTCCATTCACTGGATCACTGCGAAAGCAAAAAATATTTTGGGGAAAATTGTGTGATCATTTCATACTAAATTCAAATGTTCCCTTGCTTGAGAATTAATACGTTCACTAGATCTCTGCGAATTGGTGAACATTTTTTGGGCAAAAGTGACATTATAATTGTGTGATTATATACAAGTTAAACACAAAAGCACCAATACTGGGACCAGATTATAGTATGTGTTAAATTATAATGGTATGGATAATCAGGCTTTACTTTACATATAGGTCACATATTAAGAAACAACTTTGAATCCCAGAATGTAACTGTAAAGGACATTTTTACAGACATTATTACCACACGTTCGTAGAGGAATTCAACACAATGCCAGCTGTTTGACAATTTGCCAGATCACAATATGTATCTCTGGAGTCAGACAACTTTAATCCTAACTCTATTCAAAACACTGGTTGATTGAAATTCCCTTTTTTTTTTTGCTCTCTGTCGTGATGAGGATGAAGCTAGGGCAGAGACTTCATTCTGGGCAAAAAAAATGAGACTGAACGTAGAACTGAGACGGAAATAAGTTTTTAGTACGAGAATAGTACAAATACTCTCTAACTCAATATAGCGCCATCTATCAAAGGTAAAGTCAAATTACGTACAAACAAACTGTGTACATACCAAAGTATGTCATGTGTTATGTACTAATACTGTGTTTCTAAACTGGATTACTACAATGCACCTTTCTGTGGACTACCAGTTACACAGATAAAACGACTGCAAAGGCTCCAAAACATAACAGCAAGGATAGTTACACTGACGAGAACATCTAGTCATATTAACCCAGTACTGCATGATCTTCATTGGCTGCCAGTATCTCATTGGATTAGGTTCAAAGTCCTTCTTCTTGTGTTGAAGTGCCAGAACAACATGGCACCTCCATACCTGCAAGATCTCATCCACCTTTATCAGCCAACAAGAGCCCTACGGTCTGCTGGTCAGAGTCGTCTCGAGGTGCCGATCACCAAGACAAACGCCTCTGGAATGAGCTGCCAGCTGAACTCGGAACTGTTTCTAGTCTAACAACATTCAAGTCAAAGCTGAAAACCTACTGTACCTATTTAGACAGCATTACTGCAATATATAAACTGTGTATTCAACTCTATTAATGTGCAGTACTCCCAACACACTCAAACGTGCATGCTTTTTATTCTACATACTCATTTATATTGTATTTTATTCTGCAGTTTTACTACATATTTTGTGTCATATATTTTTTTATTTACCGTTACATAGCGTTTTAGAGCACTTTTGCGGATTTTACGCTTTTCCAAAATAAATTATTAATTATTATTTATAGAACGAGTGTCATTTCTTTGTGGACTGGTCCAAATCAGTTCTAGAATCTATTCAAACTACAGGCTTCCCCAATGGCTAGGCATACACAGTAGGCTTTTGTACAAAACTGTCAACTTTGTAAAACTTTCGAGACTCAAATTTAGGCACACCCTATTTATGACAAAACAACAAAAGAATAAAAAAATATCATAATAATAATCATAATAAAAGCTTCGTACAATCAGAGGTATTGTTGTACGAAGTATATTATATTTAGGAGGCATTCATCTTTTGATGCTGACAGCGGCAAAAAGTTCACTTTGATCATGTCATTAAAATTCACAAAAGGTTAATTATCAATTCTAAAAGGATACACTTTGAAAAGAAGTCTGAACACAATTATTAATCAATTATTTCTTTCTCCTTCTCTTTTCTTTGGAAATAATCTTTTATGACATTCTTAGCCATTGGAATGTCGAAGTCAGACAGTCATTCTAGGAGATGGGATTGCAAAACTTAGGTCTTTCATATTGCCCTGGAACAGGCTAGAAAGGCTATTTTTAAGCCATTCACAAAATGCAAATAGAACAATTTTTTCCAATATTTGCTACCACCGCATTTCCTTTCAAAATATCAAAATATTGTAACAACATTTCTGTCTGGGTAAGAAGTTCCTGCAGAAAAGTAGCATTGAAATGTTTTGGTGACTTTTAGGTCACTTTGGTTTAATGTGTTTTGATATCACATGATGGCCAAGAATTGCATCTTTAATCTTACAAGGCTGAAAATTGTTTCCGACACAAACTTGCACGCTTCTCAATTTTCCCCAAAAGTTGAGTGGGTGAGGAGGGGGAAGGATGTCAGGGGGCAGAGGGGGGGAGGTGAGTTTAAGAATCAAACATCTCTGTGCAAAAATATATTCTGAACTAGATAGGAGTCAAGCAGGAGTAAAACATTGACCTTCTTTTAACAGCTGAGCCAATTGAGGGTAGCAATTATGAGAAGTAAATGTAGATGACCATAATCAGGCTCTCATTAAATGCTACAAATCAGCAATTGAAGAGTTAAATGCCTCCTCAATTGATTTTAGTTTCTAACTATAGAATTCCCAAGTCAGCTTAGATTCATTCTTTCGACTTGTTCTCTTTCACCTGGAAATGATTGCCTAAAATCAACATTGGGAATTAAGATTTATTGTATTAATAATGTTGTCAAAATAAGAATTCATGTCCACTGATTGAGAAGGCTTGAAGTCATACATTCAATGGAAGTCTGTGATGTGAAAATCGGTGCATTTGAAGCAATTATCAGGAACTGAGTATAACGTATTGCTCTTGGGTCATTTGGGGCCATAAAGTTCTTATGTGTGTATCGAAATTTACAAGGTATTAAACTTGGTAAGTAATATATGGAGAATTTTCTTAATAATTTTGGATGCAAACTGGATTACCATTCATGTTTGCGAGGGACTAAGCTTGATGAAATGCTTTTGTGAGTTTTCTCTCTCCATGATGGACTTCCATCAGCTGTTTGTACTAACTTTTGAAATGGGGTGACTTTAGAGCAAAAAATTTAGTCTTGATATGCCAAAGTCCAAAGGGGAAAAAAAAAAAAAATATTTGCGTGTTAGTTAAATTTTTCTCAAATTCCATTTTAGTTGTGAAATTATGCTAAATCTCTATCAAGTTTCATTTAGGGTTAAAAATTGATGACTTCAGCTCCTCAGTACAGGCCTACAGTACCTTTTATTAATTAATGTTAACTATGCATTGTTTTATAAATATTAATAATAAGTCAATCAAAATATGTTCTGTTATATAGGTTCATACGAACAATTAGAGTACCCATGTATGACATTTTATACCACTTGTCCACAGTAGGCTTTTGTACAAAACTATCGACTTTGAAAAACTTTTGAGACTAAAATTTTGGCACACCCTATTTATGACAAAACAACAAAAGAATAAAAAAAATCATAATAATACTAATAATAAAAGCTTTGTAAAATCAGAGGTATTGTTGTACAAAGTACATTATATTTAGGAGGCATTCATCTTTCGATGCTGACAGCGGCAAAAAGTTCACTTTGATCATGTCATTAAAATTCACAAAAGGTTAATTATCACTTCTTAAAAGGATATACTTTGAAAAGAAGTCTGAACACAATTATTAATCAATTATTTCTTTCTTTTTTCTTCTCTTTTCTTTGGAAATAATCTTTTATGACATTCTTAGCCATTGGAATGTCCAAGTCAGACAGTCATTCTATGAGATGGGAGTGCAAACTTAGGTCTTTCATATTGCCCTGGAATAGGCTAGAAAGGCTATTTTTAAGCCATTCACAAAATGCAAATAGAACAATTTTTTCCAATATTTGCTACCACCCTTATAGCATTTCCTTTCAAAATATCAAAATATGGTAACAACATTTCTATGTCTGGGTAAGAAGTTCCTGCAGAAAAGTATAAACATTGAAATGTTTTGGTGACTTTTAGGTCACTTTGGTTTATTGTGTTTTTATATCATATAACGGCCAAGAATTGCATCTTTAATCTTACAAGGCTGAAAATTGTTTCCGAAACAAACTTGCACTCTTCTCAATTTTCTCCAAAAGTTGAGTGGGTGAGGAGGGGGAAGGATGTCAGGGGGCAGAGAGGGGGGGGAGGTGAGTTTAAGAATCAAACATTTCTGTGCAAAACTATATTCTGAACTAGATAGGAGTCAAGCAGGAGTAAAACATTGACCTTCTTTTTAACAGCTGAGCCAATTGAGGGTAGCAATTATGAGAAGTAAATGTAGATGACCATAATCAGGCTCTCATTAAATGCTACAAATCAGCAAATGAAGAATTAAATGCCTCCTCAATTGAGTTTAGTTTCTAACTATAGAATTCCCCAAGTCAGCTTAGATTCATTCTTTTGACTTGTTCTCTTTCACCTGGAAACGATTGCCTAAAATCACATTGGGAATTAAGATTTACTGTATTAATAAGGTTGTCAAAATAAGAATTCATGTCCATTGATTGAGAAGGCTTGAAGTCATACATTCAATGAAAGTCTGTGATGTGAAAATCGGTGTATTTGGAGCAATTTTCAGGAACTGAGTATAACGTTTTGCTCTTGGGTCATTTGGGGCCATAAAGTTCTTATGTGTATATATATCGAAATTTACAAGATATTAAACTTGGTAAGTAATATATGGAGAATTTTCATTAATAATTTTGGATGCAAACTGGATTACCATTCATGTTTGCGAGGGACTAAGCTTGATGAAATGCTTTTGTGAGTTTTCTCTCTCCATGATGGACTTCCATCAGCTGTATGTACTAACTTTTGAAATGGGGTGACTTTAGAGCAAAAAATTTAGTCTTGATATGCCAAAGTCCAAAGGAAAAGAAAAAAAAAAGTATTTGCGTGTTAGTTAAATTTTTCTCAAATTCCATTTTAGTTGTGAAATTATGCTAAATCTCTATCAAGTTTCATTTAGGGTTAAAAATTGATGACTTCAGCTCCTCAGTACAGGCCTACAGTACCTTTTATTAATTAATGTTAACTATGCATTGTTTTATAAATATTAATAATAAGTCAATCAAAACATGTTCTGTTATATAGGTTCATACGAACAATTAGAGTACCCATATATGACATTTTACACCACTTGTCCTTTGAAAAATCTGTAATGCATTGCAAAACATGTGATTTGATGCAATGAAACAAAATTCTATGCTCTCCTATTGTCAGGGATGTGCCCAGGAATTCCTGAGTGCCGGGTATACTGATCGCTGTCCTGGGGGAGGGGTCTAAGAGGAGGGGGGTGTTTTGATTTTTGAAGGTGCTCAGATGCCAAATGCTGGCACTTGTGTAGCTTTTTAAGCACATACACAAGTACTAGTTTTGCTAACAATTTACATTTTTTAATATTTTTTTAGTGAAATATATTACGTACCTGGTAAAAGTTATGAGTTTGTTTCAAAGAGATTTTACAAGGGACTGATTGAGAGCCGTAAGTAATGTTTCTCGCATGCGTAACTGATTCATTATTAGTCTGTATAATTTTTGGCATAGGCTAGGCCCAATTTATGTTGAATATATTGTTAGGAATGTCGGGATTTCTGGTTAAAATAAGTGTTGGGCGGGATTCACGATTTTTAAGACAGTGCTGGGCGGTAATTTTTAGTGCTGGGCGGGGCCGCCCAGTGCAGCCTAGCGTGGGCACATCCCTGTATTGTCTAACATCTGGATGAACTGACCCGATGGTCTGTGACTGTGAGTTAGTCTATATAATCCAGTCATTTTAATTGATGAACCTCAGCTGTTTAAAGGGTTGCCTCTCAAACAATAAAACTGTTACAAAAATATCGCTTGTGACTGAAAGCACCGTTTTGTTGACAATTTACGATAAGTTCATAGTTAATATATCTTGCGACGACTTTGAAGTTCCGCTTGACTTTTAAACAGCAACCACAGCAACCCCCGGTTTTTGCCCACCTTTCCTGTTATTTGTTCTTTTTGTTTTGCTTGGTTTTCTCCTTTTTTGAAATATTGCTTTGTGCTTCTTTCGTTTCTTTCTTTCTTGTTTGTTTATTATTATTAATTTTTTTGTACTTGAAAAATTGGTTAACTTGAAAGAAACAGCTATATGATTGTTATCACAATAGATTCTTTAGTTTTACAATAGACTGAGATTTATCCAATGAAATATGAGTAATACAGGATTTGGCTTAGAATGAAAACTAAATTCAGCTTTAAAGGGTGACTTACACTAATACTTAGTCCAGAGGTCTTTCATATGAATGTTAGATATAACCCCAAAACAATATTAACAAGACAATTCACCAAGGTATATGATATACATATCTGATTGACGTGGTGAGAGCAAATGACATCTGAAACTTAAAGGCACTCTCTCAGCTAGGAAATTGCTAATCTTGTCTCAACGTATTCCCCGATTTAAAAATAAAAACAATGCTGCCCTCTTCTCACAGCGGCAACATATTCATTTCTTTAATGTGGCATTCTCATCCTTAGCTATAAATAGCATACGGATCTGGGTACTGTTACCGCAAGGTTATCAGGTTTCCAAGATTCTAATCCGCCTCTCACAGTGTTGCGTAACCTATAGGCATACTGTGTAATTGTACTGTGTGCTATGCGAGCAACTTTCCACTCGTTATGTATGCAATTTTTCGATTGGCTATATGGAACAGTGCATATTGTACTGCTGGGAAAACGCTATACCAGCTCGTGGGAGTCATATGGGCCGTATGATCTCGTTCTGCCGATTTTTGTTGGAGAAATTGCTGAAGAAATAAAAAGCGAATAGTTTTGTCGTGTAATTCTCTACAAACATGTGACTGAATATGTGCTGCTTATGTACTTTTATTTGACGAAACGACTTGCTTCTGGCCTAACGTTCTTCAATACTTGAGTTCAAAATAAAATAAAACTGTTAGCAAACGGCTTATCCACTAGAGAGCCTGTGTAGGAAAATGTGTGAAAGTAAGCTGGCCTGACGTTTCGATCCTAGCAGGATCTTCTTCAAAGGCTAAATGACAAGTAACAGTAACAGAAGGGACAAAAAACACGCACATTATACAGACAGGTTAATGAGCATGGTGAACACAAAGAGATAGATGTAAGGGGATTAGTAGACAAGGGATGGAGAGAAGAATGAAAGAAACCAACAGGGGAAGAAGAGAGGTAGGAGATAAACAGTGGAGGGACAAAGAGAGGATTAAGGGAAGGGGGTAGGGAATAAACTGGAGAAGGACAAAGACAGAAAGGTGTGGAAAAAGCTATGAGAAGAGGAGTGAAGGGGGTGGGGCAAGGGGAGGGAAAGAAGAAAAGTTAGTCATGTCCTTCCTGAATGTTGAGACCATGAGGTTGAATGGTGCGAAGGCGTAGCATCCACAACCTCTCTCTGCTGATTCGTACTAGCTCAGGACGGCTACGTAAGGATTCAATCCCCTACAGAGACATGTCGTTAATGGTATGGTTGCATAGCTCCCTACTCTTGAGAAGGCAAATGCTGGTCCATGCCACGAATCGTCGTCCTGGGGGAGGGGTATAAAGGGAGGGGGTGTCCCCAAAATTGTCACCCAAAATTTTCTCAGAAATATGCATTTTTTGTGTGTAACATCAATACATTGAATAGTATGCAAATAATGAATGGTTATGAGTGCAAACGTGCAAATATTTCATGAGTTGAAAGATGGAATGTTCCATTCAACGAGCGCAGCCTCGTTGAATGGAACATTCCATCTTTCAACTCATGAAATATTTGCACTTTTGCACGAATGGAAACCACTCATTATTTGTTTTATACAACATATTATATTAAGATGGGTAAAATGCACTCATGCAACAGATTGTTTTGAACAGACAGGTTTCTCTGCTCTCTTACCATTGAAAAAAGTGCTACCAAAAAAGTATAATCCATGGTTCTATTTCATAGAGTGGAATAGAGCGGATTTTGCATGCAATCAACGAGCAATTGACCAATCAAATGACCAGAATACAATTAGGTGTTGTATAATAGGTGATAATTCATTCTTTCCCGTGGCATGAAAATGTTGCTGCTCGCCCCAATGAAAAGAAATATAGGCTAATTTGAGGTTCAAATGATGCTGTAAAGGAGGTTTTATACTCTATTATGCTAAATGCTAAAGAAATGATGGTTGCTAAGTCAAAATTTGATGCAATTTTTTTTATGTATACTTGACAATTACAATGCGGGTTTTTCGGACGCTTGCACGGGTTTGGGTGTTAGAATGCGGGTCCAACCCGCGAATTGCGGGTCAGTTGGAGCTCTGTGGTTGGGAAGGTTAAAGTGTTCTCCAAAAAAAAAACAAAAGATGAATGACCTTTGGCACAGGGGTAAACTGGACTCCTCCAGCTGCCTTTACTACATTTTACTGCATTACTACAAACATATGGTGGCTTCCACGGCAACTCTCGACCAGAGTATGCTGTATTGGCCCCAAATATACCAGATATTCAAATATGGTTACCTTTGGTCAAAGTTTTGAAACTGGTTTTATTACCACCTTGGAGGAAATTTACCTCACTGGGACATTCAGGCATCTTATGCTTTCAATTAGAATGCCTTAGAACAATTTGGAAAGTAAAGACCTCTAGGAACATTCTTTTTTTAAATATTCTAGCAATTATAGCATGCTAAATTGGGGCCAATACTACATAGCCTACCTTTAAAATATCCTGTAACCTACTCTGGATAAACACTTTCTAATATGGAAGAAATGCTTTGGTTAAAGTATGAATATGGTCACTGTAACATAAAGAAATGCAAGTGAGATAGTGGTAAGTTTTCCCTGCTCAGGGTTATTGTAGTTGAACTCAATGTATAGAACTGTACAGATGCAATCAATGTGCTAAAAATAAATACATGTTACAATACTGACTTACCTAACTTTAGAATAAGCAATACAAACAATAGTAGGGCAGTGTTCCAAATACAGAATGCAAGGACATATACCCAAATAAGGCTAGGAGACGCCATGCCTCCATTGCGGAACATTTCCATGATAAGTATAGCAGCTTTACATCCAAAAGAAATTTTGCCAAAACTTCAAAAGACCCTATAATGTCCCCTGCATTTCAAACATTTCCATCTGCCACTATCTCCATCTGCCACTGGGGTTATCATGAGAGCACTGAAAGAACTGTTTTATCACTACTAGCTGCAAGTTAGAGTACCTCTTCAACACTCCATGACATCACAATATATGTTATGTTAAATTGATCTCACACAATACAAAATAAACACAAGTTATTCTGTACCAACAATAAATAACCCAAGATCAATGTCACATTAGAACTACTGGTATGACTGAACAAACTACAGTAAGTAAACAGATCAGATATTGCTATCATGGAAAGCCAAATAGTGTACAATAAAGTATGTAGTGAAACCAATATTCAATCATTTAGTTTATTAATATGACAGTTGTAACTTTGATGACATCAATTATGTAGTTCACTTACACTATGAATGAACATGCAAATCAATGCTAAATACTACAGAAAGGAGTAAGATACATAACGCACTGAATGCAACAATCAATGTTTGACACTATGAAGAAGATAAATTCTTATGATACATTGCACTAGCTTAGTAACTTTATTTTACTGAGACACCATGTTTGTTGTTGTCCGTTATGGTACAGTTTGTTCAATTGTCTTGAAGGCTTGCGATATCTACATTCTGGATACTTGTTACTCCCATTGTCCACTCTTGTGTCCTTGATGTATGGTATTTAAACAAGCTGAGGAACTGCTTTGACATCAGCTATTTCAAAATTGTCCGTATCCATGTTAACAACGTTCACTATGCAAATCCGTAGCTTTCACTGGAGAACAAGAAATATGACAATCATCTTACATAAAGTAGAGAATACAAACACTTCCAGTTCCAACCCTTATATCTGCTTGCAAAACATCCATCATGCCATAATGCTATGCTGTGCTGTACTGTTCCTCTAAAGGATGTTCTGTACATCTGTAATGTGAAATGAAAAGGGAAAAAAGACATATTTATGGCATTGTGTGAGGACAGAAGTGTCACAAAGATATACCTGTTCAAATGATTTTCCAAGATATGATTTATTTGATTTTAATTGCAAAAGAGACATTCAGGCTCATAGCCAAGGTAACTGAGTTGGAGCCAGCACAAATGTTATGTATGTTTATTCACTGAGATTGTAACTTGCACTCATTGTAATAACTAAAAATTATTGTTCAAATCTGGGAGAAAGTAGACCCCTTAATGATGCCCCTAACATGTTAAACTAGAAATATAGCTCACACTCAAAATTTGCCAAAAATGTCAATGTCTTTGCTGATATGAAACTATATGCACATGACAACCTGATCAGATGACAACTACAGTATAGGCAGTGAAGAGTAACTATCTTTAAGCAGTGTAAGTATGTACAAATGATGCCACATCATCATGAAACATAAAAAAAAAAACATAAGGAAAGAATAAATGTGCAATTTTTGAACATAAACTGCTTCAGACAGGTAGGTAGCACATTCTACAAGATTGGTAAATGTCTTTATTTTTCAGAGATAAGGAAAAATACGACTGTTATCATTAACTTGTGGGGTTTGAACATTTTTGGGTCCCTCGCATTTACAGACCTCCAGTGGCTGTATTACAGTAGCACAATATTTAGCACTATAGGTCTATGTCATTAATATTACATAATACAATAAATGAATAAATGTGTCCAATGTCCTAAATCCGGTTAGTCATATACAGTCCTACAGTAGTAGACTGCAGACCTAGTTGAAATGTAGACTTAGTTACAGCATGGAATGGTTACAGTATGTACATCAAAAAATTACCAGTCTCCACTGGGGTACAGCTGCTGGAGTGCCTCAGCATCAGCCTCTGTTGGGCATAGCCTTTTGTTGAGGAACTGGTGTTATCTTTTCTGGTGGATCAGTTTGGATACCAACCTCTTGAGTTTCTTAATTGGGCACACACCTTCAACTGAAAAAGACAAATAATACCGGGATGTGCAAAGTTAATAATATATCAGAATGCATACTGTACACATAGCAGGATAGTGCTCATGAATATTTGAGTGCCGGGCAGATTGTGCGGTAGTGTTATCCACACCCTGGGAGAGGGATCTCATGGGTGGGGTACCCCCCCAACTGGACAAATTTTGCACATGAAGTATGCTTAGGTGGTTCTATTTTTCCTATTCTGTGCCATGTATTCTCCCAGATTTTGGTTATGGTAAAATTTGTTAAATTATCATCAAAAAGTGCTGGGCGAAAAAGGTTAAAATACTGTTTGTGCGGGGCGGCATTCAGAACTGCTGGGCGCAGCTGCCCAGTGTGAGCACATCCCTGACATAGTGAATTATATAACTTCCAACATAAATTAATGAATACCACATTTTGCCCTTCACTAAATAGTCAACAATTCACATCAATTTTGCAAGCACAGAACAGTAATTACACTTCTAGTTACAGAACTTTGCTATTGGCAGCATAAATTCATCACATCTGCTTTATGATTTACAGTATAGTGTCAACTCTGCAAGGATTCAAGAATGGTTCATTTACTAATCTAGTGCAAACCTAAACTAGTGATGTGCAACAATTTCTATTATATTTTTTATTTCTATGTTAGTAGTATACACCTGCAGTATTATAACTTATCTACTAATACCTTACATACACTAAATGTCATAACGTTTGATGTTACAATGTCCCAGTAGGCTTGTTCATACACTAATATGTCACCAAATTTCATCATGTTCAGGGATGCATAATTGCTTCAAAAATATAGCTAGGCTTTGCTTATTTCCAAGACTAAAAATTACGGAATATTCTGCAGGTGTGCCCTGAACAATGAAGTGTTTAAAGATAACATAGAAACATGATATGGACCATTCTAGTTCTCTCACAAATCAGAATTATCACTTTCATTTTGTATAATTTTTAGAACTGCATTATCAGATTATGTGAAGAGCTATGAAGCCTATGATGTTGTTATATTTTGGCAAATGTCTTTAATTTCTATATCATGATGAAATTATCAATTATTGTAAGACGGACTCAACGACCCCCCGGAATGGTGCGTCATGTCCCATGAATTGTGTGACTAAGGGGTCCGTAAAAGCGCACATTTGGTGCGTCATTCAAACTACAATATGTGCGTCAGTGTGCGTCAATGTGCCATGCAGGGTCCATCATGGTCAGCAAACGATCTGTCAAAATGTTAATTTGGTGTATGTCAAAGACATACAACAATGTGTCAATTTCACTATGATGCAGGGGTGCATCAATGTTCAAAATTACATCAAAATTAACCTATTCCAGGGGTCTGAGGGTGTGTCATACAATTGCTAGACCTGTGCATTACTGGCATCTGCAATTCTAATAGTCATTTTATAATCAAAATAGATTAAAACATACTAAGGAGAAACAATAATTCACGCCTATTTTGAGTTAAACAGATAAGTCCATTAGAAGGATCAATAATGTGTTAGTTCAACCAACACTGAGATTTGAGTAATCCACTAGACAATGTTTCGACTGCATTGTGCAATATGTGACTTAAATAGTACACACCATCACATGGTAACCACATAAATTATTGGAACAATAGAGAAGAATATAATGGACCCAGCACACTTTATAGTAGATTAGTATTTTAGCATTACATCTTAGATTGAGCAGATTACAAGACTAACTGCAGAATACTGTACCATGTAAATATCATTGTGTATCCTTTAAATTAAATGTGATAAATTTTGTCGAACATAAAATGGTGGCATTCACAATTATTGGTGACATTGATTTGTTTATGTTGTCCTTGATTTTCTGATTAAACAACGATGATAGCAAACTATCATGTTATGAATGCATAAATATGTGAACAGTATCCATCACTAATTCAACAAAGGAGTCTGTAGAGCTACAGTAGTGTAGCTTCCTTCTGAGAAGGCTTTTGAGTTTTGACTTCCATTTGGAAAATTTACTTATATCACTTTACTTTATTACACTACAGTTACCAGGAAAAGAGGTAGCCGCTACCGTTTTTTTAAGTTACTACCAAGTTGGGAGTATTAGGCAATACTCTAATTTGGGATAGAAAGAGTTTAAATTTATGCGTACATTTTTTCTTTGCAAGTGAAGAATCATCCACAGCTAAAGTGGCTATGCGGATTGACAAGCAAGTGAAGCAAAGTAAATACCCTAGCCCTATACCCTGCATATTAGACTTAAAAAAGTAAAAAGAACCCAATGCCTTAGTAACTTAATTCATCTTGGAGTTGCTCAGCAGATTTGAGGTTATTTCACCACTTAAGAACCCATGCTCAGACAAAAAAAAAGACAAAAATAAATGGCTACACAAATTAGTAGTCTATAACTGAGAATGACCATGCATGCAAATATGCAGTAAATTTTCAAGTTGTCAGACTAATTTATTTGTTGCAAGGAACTCTATGATTGTGCTGGTAAACTAGAGTAGGATATAAAAACAGTTACTTTATTGAGTATAGGCCCCTGTCCCTCACGTACCTCACTGCATACTAGACTTACAGTTACAAATATATGCCCAGATCAAAAAATGCTCTTGACAGGAATAACCACCAAATTGAGGTATAGTAGGCCCTGCATGGTGCATCATTTTATAATCTACAGTAGTCCTACTTTTGTTATTGCTCCGCTCATGAGAAGTTGCATTTCTTCCAAGTTTTATTTTCTTGTGGGGAGATCTCCCTACCAAATCCATGTCCATATTACACTGATGTAGGCTAAGGCCTATTCATATTTGCAAAGCTACCGAATCATAAACCAAACACATATGATACCGCAGACTTCCATACTGATAATGCTTACTAGGCGAATATACAGGTAAGTAGAAAAGCATAAATAACATTCCAAGAAATGTTCGGCCTAGGCTAGGCTACAGTTAGTACAGCAGCCTGCACTGCAGTAGCATGGACACTGCGAATTTCGGACACCTAAGGCTTAAAACACCACAAAACTATACCTCATGGTATAAATCACCTGAAACTATACTTGATATGGTTGGGTTATTTTGGAGAGAAAGTAACTGTAGCTTCGTAGTTTTTCGTGCAATTGGCTCTTGCTGTAGGTTGTCATGGTGAAATCGTGTATTTCTTAGGGGTGTCCGAACTTCGCAGTGTTCCAAACTTCGCAATACTGACTATACTACTACTGTACTAGCCTATGCCTCTCGGTGTATTAGTTGCCTTAGTTTGTCAGCCTAGCTACTCCTAAGTAGGCCTAGCTAGCATGATCTATTGAACAATATAACAAGGAAGCCTACAGTAGACCAAACACTTCGGCCAGAAAACAGTATACTGTAGCCTAAATAGTAAATATATAACGTTAGTCGTTAGTATAGTTTGCTGCCTACCTTCTCGTATGATCTGCCATGCCAGTAAATGCTCCGCGAAGGTAGCATTGGTCATTTTGTCGATCTCCGATCTCTGTTCCAGTAGATCGTTTTTGGAAACCCAGTCCACGTACGTAGCACCAGCTCAAGTACACTTTTCATGCCTGCAATTCTCTGTACCCTTTTCGCTCACTGCTTTTGGCATCGGGACCCACAATAAAGCAACCTGTGCCTTCCACCTAAACAGCGCGGCGACGCGACCGCAATATACACGTTACGTGTGTTATGCTACCACTGCATGAAACTGTGCTATACATTACGTATATTTACATACAGGATTTACAGTGGCAGTGTATTACATATACCGTATCACGTGACCAAGTCAGAAAGTGGAGTAACGGTGTACCAGCGAAACCTATGAAATTGGCCCGCCCTCTAAAAATTTCCTAGCTGAGAGAATGCCTTTAACCCACAAGCCCCTCAAAATTTCTAACAATTCAAACAAAGTTGTGACTAGATTCTTTTAAGTCAGAATTTTAGTCTTGATATATGTCGATAAAGAAAACATTGTGTGCTGGAAAATCAGAAAATGCAGAATTTCACAGTCACTAGCTTTGATGAATGGTATTGTATGTGTTCATAACGTGTAATATTAATTAATTCTTTGCTAAAAACTATTTTTGTCAGTGAGTTATGTACATATGAGAAATAAATTGAATGGAATTGAATTGAACTGAATTTGAGTGTGTTTTTTTTAAAGTATTGTATGTGTCCATAACGTGTAATATTAATTCTTTGTTAAAAACTACTTTTGTCAGTGAGTTATGTACATATGAGAAATAAATTGAATGGAATGGAATTGAACTGAACTGAACTGAACTTGAGTGGTTTTTTTCAATAAGTCTACGATACCGTCTATATATACCGGTTGACAGATCAAAGTGATAACTAATCATTTACAATTCACAAAACAAGACAGAAACTATTTAGATAGGTAATATGAACTTATTGATCACAACAAAATATAACGAAGAATGCACTTTGGATTGGGTAGAATTCTTGGGGGTCATGCACGCAATATCCTAGGTCTTTCTAGTGTTTGCAAAAATTCTTGGCCAGAATCCAAAATATTGCTGTAAACAGATCACTTGTTTATTAAATCTCATAACAAAATTTGAAAAAAAAAACACATCTCAAATTATCAGAAAAAATGCAATCGGAACCCTGTCGATAAACTGACGCTGCAAATCGGTTGTGTAGGCCCTTCTGTACCAAAGTCTACACACCTTGTACGTATAGTCTTTGACTGTACCAAGAGCATGCACAAGGGTTCTCAGGCCTTGCAAAGAAACTGTTACATGTGTGGAGAACCTTGAGTACTGTATTTTTACTTCATAGCAAAGATATCGAGGCAAAGCTGCATGATCTTTTCACGAATTTTGATGTCGAATTCAGCATTTTTGACTCTCAGTTCTGACCAGTCAGTGTATGAAAAAATGATCATCAAACGTTTCCCGTGTACGCAAAGTATCATCTCTGTCCGTTGCAAATCTGTTGCCTGTTTGGTAGACGCATCTCCAAAGACGAAACAGATGCCGCTTTGATTTGTTTGTTTAATGATAGCATAATATTTTGACCTTTTTTTTTTGGAACTTTACTGGAAAAAAATTGGAGAAGAATGTGTCCATTGAAGCAGATCATGATGCAGTAGACACACAGAGTATACAGCGATATTTATTTATTGGCTACGTCAAAGGCTTTTACAAAACAAAATCAGCTTCATGACTTCAGCCAAAATATTGTCATATTTTAGGATGTTTTCTTTTCTGAAAAACTTTCATTCACAAATTTTGTCAAGAACTGTCAGCCTTCACACAGCTTTTATTAGTTAATGTAGATAAGTGTGTGTGACATGTCATCAAGCGAGACTGCATTCGGCCTTTACCAACTGAATGGTAGAATTCAGGTGTTCGGTCGTTATTTGTGGTACGTGCATTATTGACACACACCATGCCGTTTTTTTCTCAGTTTACCATCATAGCCATTATTTTGTTGTGGGTTTTGTATTACATGTGAATCGCAAATTTTTCGATACTTCTCTGCAAGTCAATCGATAATTACCAATTTTGGAATCGCATTTTGAAGCGAGTCCATACTTGTATTCTAGTATAGTTGCATGTACTCTGCTGCCCCCATTGATGTTTCAGTCCTGTGTTCTCGTGTGTCAGGATTTTATTTTGTTCCCTAAAGACTAGTATCGAGATAGTATCAAGTGAAAATCTTGCACTCGGTCCAGATATGACCGAAAGCGATCCAGATATGACCTAAAACGATCCAGATATGACCTAAAGCGATCCAGATATGACCTAAAGCGATCCAGATATGACCTAAAGCGATCCAGATATGACCTAAAGCGATCCAGATATGACCTAAAACGATCCAGATATGACCTAAAGCGATCCAGATATGACCTAAAACGATCCAGATATGACCTAAAACGATCCAGATATGACCTAAAACGATCCAGATATGACCTAAAGCGATCCAGATATGACCTAAAGCAAACTCACCATGAACAGGAAGACCGTAAGGCTTGTTTACTACGACGACATCACCTGCAGAGATAAACAAAGTAAAACCGCATGTTACCGCATGTTGCTCGTGATTGTCCATTAATGCTGATATAAGTTTCGGTGATTACAAATGTTTCCGTATGGTTTGGTACGGTTTTACTGGTTTTGTTTCAGGTCTTCAGATGTGGGGTACACTCTCATCCATCGTATGAGGACATTGACTGGGAGCAGGAAATGAAAATATTCAATCTCCTGCCTTGTAATTCTCTGAACACTCCGTGGAAAAGACAGTATGTGGTATAACTTGATGTTCCACTGTTAATCCTGACATGAATAGGATTCTAAAATGCTGGTTTATTAACCCAATTGGTATTGAATTAATTAATTGATTATTGAATTAAGGTTCTTAAAGTATTAGCACATGTGGTTAAGTTTTAACTAAAGTGTGATCGTCCAAGACGACCAAATTTTGTTTTGAGAAAACGAAAAATCAGCTTTGGTAGTTGTCCGGCGCACATGTAGTTGTTCGCATCAAATTCAGATTGCATTGTAACTCAATAGTGCCCTTAAATCAGGGGGATAGATACATTGGTATTGCTCTCTGTCACGTCGGAGATGGTAAAATAAAACTAAAATAATCGTAGGCCTAAAATCCAACCGAATGCGAGTTTTTTGGTCAGAAGCTGGTGTTCTATTTGCCAAACCTTCACATCACTCATACAATTTTACAATTGGTCATTCTTGGTCATTTTGCAACATTTTCTGCGGACAATCAAATCTGCGGTTCGGACAACCCAAAAAAGGAAGACCTGGTTGTCTGAGTGGCAACTAGAAGAAAATGTCCTTCAAAAATTTGCCCTGATTAGCACGGTCACATGATCCATTCTTCTGGGTCTACCCTAGCCTTTTTACTGTACGTTCTTGCACTGCGCCCCTCCCAATGACACCCCCTCTGAAGTGAATCCAACTACAAAAGTACCTTGACACCATGAAAAGGTTTGGCTCTGATATCTAAAGCACCAGCATAGAAACCATGGCATGCAAATTGCTTGTGCAGGGTAACATCACATGGTTTTCTCTCTGTAAGAATTCAATGCCCTAAGAATGCATTTGCTGATCATAAAATTACTGAACTGTTATGTCCCTTACAAACAATGGTAACAAAACTAACAACTGATGGATTAGGTTGTCATTATCTGTATTTGTACAAACTTTGAGGACTTTGATAATATAAGTACAAATTCCCAAGATTTACCCCATGAGATTTGGGATCTCTTCCCCCTTTTTAGTTTAATTGTTGTATATATTGTACAAACAAAGATTTAATAAATATTAATCATAATTATATAATAATTAATAAGAATTAATCAAGATCTGTGGCAGAAGATGCTCAATCGCTACAAAACCCATCTCCTTTCAGAACAAGATCCTCACAGTCACCGTACAGCGGCATAGGAGGGTATTAAATGATGGGGGGGGGGGGGTATAACACTGCTGTTGGCTGGGGTTACAGAGGGTCACTGTTAAAAGTAGTCAACAACTCTGGTAGGATCAATGAAGCATATAAAAAGCTGACAGCACTTTCAGATATGATTTATATTGCCTTCTTTTCTTTGTGTTCTGAAGCCCAACCCTCCCTCCCCCTCCAAAACTAAAAAACTATACACAATGTTGTTTACCAACCCAAAACAACATACATCAGTCAAAAAGACAAAAGGCTGTTATAAAGACTGGATCGGGACCCTCTTTTTTTTGTATTTTTTTTTGTCCAGTACCAATCAAGCATACTTCCACCATTGTCTAACCAGATAATAGTTACAGTACATGGTCTGGTGCACTTATTCAATCAAACTACTGATGCCTTTGCGAGACAAGTAACCTCGTAGAAGCTTCCTCGTGATTGGTCAGAGGAGTGTGCCATTCCTTCATGGTTGCTTTCCTCTCCAAGAGTTATATTGTAAACATCCACAAGAGCTTATTTCATTCCTGAATTTCGGATCAATTGGTCTTGCTTCAAGAAGGAAATATTACCTAATCACCTAGCAATTCCGAGATAACCCAATCTGCTCTGGGGCGTTTGACAAAAAAACGAAGAAAAGAGGACAAACGGTGTTTCTCAGATGGAGAAGTTACCATGCAATTTTAAACATCAATTACGGTATGATGTTTTGACGTAGCTAAATTCTTTGCACCCCCTCACGACTGTAGCAATTTTCAACATGAGTTTGGTGCTCATGATCAGAACTGAGAGCGAAAATGCTGAATTCTACATCAAAATTTGTGAAAAGGTTGGTGGTCATGGTCTTGAAATTAACATAACTTGTAAATCAACAATTGGACTGTTAATAGCGAGGATCAAAACCCATTGCCAATTTTCCGGAACAACCCTGGCTTGGGGTCAAGATAGATCTAATCTCCCATTTCATTCACTCAAATTACTCAACTGCAAGGCCACCACAAAGCTGACAATTTTTAGTACCCCCCCAAAAAAAACTTTTCTCTCAGTTTTGTGCTTGATTACCCAATTCATTAAAAAATCTAGTTATTTTCGAAATAATCACCCGTTACACTTCAATACTCTCATTCAATTAACTTTGAGTTTCAAATATGCTTGTATGAATTCATAATTTCAAAGGGGATTGCTATAAAAAATTTTGTCAGTTCAATTGAAATTGAAAGCAGGGACCACAGAGTGATGATGAGTTCTGTGTTGAACAAAGAGGGAATGGTGGGTCCTGGGTTAGTCAGAACTGATTACCATAAAATCCTCTTTGTGTCAGGCATTAGAGAAGTGTGGCACTGTCACGTTGTGACCACTGCGTCACACGCGCAACGACGGTTCATTTAAATTATTTTGAACCTTGATTGTCTTGACTGTCCAGGCTGAACACGATGGGAATCAACTTGACCATCCTGACCTAGGTTTTGATTGCCTTTCAAGCACCACAGTCGTACAACTGACCCCCACCCTCATCCCCCCCCATCTTCCCTAACAAACTGGAACAAATGATGAAAGCATACTATGAACTATTTTCTGTCATGTCATATCCTTTCACACTTTAATGTGCAGCAATGTACTGAAGTGAGAGTAACATCCATGTTAGTAGACTTCCCTCTTCAATTTGCAAAATAAACTATGCTTACGGTTACCCAGTTTAGAGTGCACTTTTCTACAGCATTTTTTTCCTCGTCATTAATAGTGACTAGCATTTTCCTTGAAACGGATCTGGAGAGAGAGAGCTAGATATTTTTCAGAAAATGTCACAATGATTCTTATCTGTTGGGATTTACCACAGGACAAGAGTTCTTTACGATTTGCTTGAAGTAAAATCACTCCAAATTACGTCAGTGTAGCACTAAAACAACTTGTATGTACGTACAGCAGTTATGAATTCTGATAACTGTGAACATTTTTGGATGATGTAAGTGTGCAAATTTGTGCCACAAGGAATTGATATGTAACAAATGGTGCACATTTAGGTTACATGCTTACATTATTTCCTAGTGATTGGTTACAATTATTTTTAAAAGCTGGGATAGCTTTAGCAGTGAATTGCCACAGAATGCTGACAGCCAGTCGACCAAATGTTACTTGTGTAATGTCCCAGGTTGAACCAAGACAGGATATCTCTACTGGCCAAATGTAGATGCATGGTCGAGTTTAGTCGATCAGTCCTGTTCCCCATGCAACTCAAAAAGAGAGACATAGAATGGATTTCAATAAAAGTGCCCCTCAATTGGATCGAAATTATGTCTTTAAAATACTGTTTATTAAAAACCAACCTTTTATCTCAAGTCCTCTACACATCATGTGGTACTCAGTCCAATATGAAACCATGAATGTAAACTATGTATAGTGGAATACCGCCCTCACTCAGGTCAAAGCTTTACAATTCCTTGGGACATCATCTACGACCTTTACCCTAGAGATGTAATCTCACTATGTTTTCATACAGCACAGTATTCTGCAGAATCTGCACTAGTTAGTCCTACTTTACCGAACTGTAAGTTTTCTACAAAAAATGCCAAACTTTTCTAAGAGTAACAGATAATTGTGCCCCCATACCTGTTCATGCTCAAATGGTAGTGGATGGAATTCCATTTCTCCAGTGTGCAATTATGAAAATGCTATGCTGAAATTTGAAATATTCATTGAGGAAAACTATATAGCTTCATAGTACGTCTATGCACGTACTGTACGTGCATAGATACCAAGGTAAGAGTAGTATGTGATGTGAAAGGAGGAAAAATCACGGGCAATCACAGAGAAGGAGATCAAGCAGCATGTGAAAATTGTTCAGAATTTACAAGAAATTTTGTCTTAAAAATATTAAGCAAACACACACACACATGTAACCTTCTTTCATGTCAAATGCTGCGGCCATCTTTAGAGGATATTGCCAACCCAATTAACGATCACCAATTTTATGACAACTTCCGATGATGTGTGTTAATATAGATGATTACAGATAATTTCTCGCTGTCGCCTACGTTCGCTCTCAAACGCGTCCTTGGAGGATGACTGTCAATCCAATGATCATTCAGTTGATGACAAATTGCAATATTATAGGCCTATATGACAGTTGCCAGTTCACAACACCTTTCAAATTCAGACGCTGTCTTTCTCACAAGACCATTTCCCAATAATCAAAGGAAGTCATTGACTTTAGTATCTCAAATCATGCAAGCTCAAAGGACACCTTTGGCCTGAAGGATGGCCTAATCCTTATCGTATCCAACCTCGAGCACAGAGACTCAGGAAATCATTGGGTCGTGTAAACAACGGCCAAACAGGTTGTTTTGGGTTTCCGACCATAGCCAGTTTCACAGACCTGTGCGCTCAAAGCTGTATACATATTTTGCTCCCATATTAGCAAGAAATAGAAGCCTAGAATCCTCTGAGAAGAAAAGAAGAGCCCTTGCAATATTTATTCAAGTTAATAGAGGAGTGATGACCACTGCAGGGCGAGAACATCCCCTCATCCCCTACCCCACCCTTCCCCCCCCACTTGTCCATTGTACCAACTGTAAAGAATTGAATTCATTGACATGCTTCCATCCAACTCTCCCTGCCCTCCCATACCCTACCTTCATCCAATCTATCCCTACCCCCTGGCCCCCCCCACTCCACTGTCAGCACTTTCTCGGGGGTCAAAACAATTTTTTGAAGCATGGTACATACCCATGACTTCTTTGTACTGTCCTCATTTGCACATTATTTTGTAGTCCTAGATAGCTGAACGAACACTGCTCGGTACTGCCATAATTGTAGTACAAGCATCTTAGGAGTTTCAAGTGATTCAAAAGTGGTTGACGGGAATTCTCCCGAATGTAGACCAAACCGTACTTCGGGATCAACCTATCAAACTGTAAAATTATGTAAGCTATTTCCTCAATTGAACTGAGAAAACTACAAACAGTAAAGAACAAGTGACCTCTCTCTATTTCAAAGCCGCAAAATACCGTTCAAGGAAGTGAAAGGTGACTAGACGCAACATCACAATTTAACCGACGACCATCGCCGGCCCAGCCGGCAGCACACCACTGCTCATTATGCAGCCTTCCTTATGGCTCACACTTGAGTGCACACATCCACCGACCCTATGTGAAAGCATGGAGGTACCTCCTGGGAAAGTAATGTGCATCCAGTTCCTAACAGAGAAGCGCTGCTATTGTTTTTAAACAAAAGCTGTACTTGGCTTTTCATGGTCTGTGGTTTTCACGTTACAATAGCACTCTGACCACAGTAGAAGGATATCTATTTCAAGAATGAGTTACAGATACAGCCTTTTGGTATTGAACTTGTCAAAATACTTTGTGACTTCTTTTCCTCTTCAAAGGATTTCTTAGTTTCCAACGAAACATTTTGATCTTCTAGATGATGTTTTGATGCATGAAGTTCAGTCAATAGTGTACACCACATGTTGTGTATTTTTAGTTGATTGTGTAAGACTTATTTACAAATATACGACGAAAAACCCAGAACCCATCGACTGCAATAGAAAGCACTTGTTGCTTTCGCCGAAGGTGCCCTTCATTTTAATCATGTATTTTTAGATGTGTCGATAAGTTCACTCAACGCTGAAAAAAGAAAATATTGTATTGGTGAAAAGTACTTGAAGTTAAAACTTTCAATCCATTGCCACAGCAACAGTGTACATAAAATACTACATTTCCTCTTCAAGACTATAGCACATACCTTCCAAACAACTGCCGATTTCCAGCTAATTGAAAGCAAACAAGGCTACGCAAAGTGTGTGGCAAGATGGCAAGATTTTCCCATTGACGTAATGTACCTAAATACGAGCAAAATAAGAGCTTCAGGCATTTGCAAAGAAAGTTACAGTAGCGGTACCTGTACATAAACAGTTTAAAGGGAAGTTCTGTACTTGACACTAAATGTGCTGAGCTACGTAGACGTGCTAAATTTGACACAATTTTTTACAAAACTGATAGCTATACTTTCAAGCACATCAATCAATTCTTCCATAGTTTTTGAAGAATCAGTTCTGTGGTACAGTGTTCATATATCTTTAATTTCCCACTCATCAAAATGGCAGTGGTTTCACTCCCTGGGCATATTAAAGTATCAATTGAAGAAACATATATATAGAGTTATATTTATATATTATTTATATATATTTGAAGGTCACCTGAATTGTGTTAACCAAATAATAGCAAAATTTTGCAAACCAGAGCATTTAATTTCCAGCCAAAGAAATCAAAGGAGCTGGTTTATATGAGGTGACAGTGTCTCCCAAAGAAAGAAATAAAAAAAAATAAAAAATATAACCCCCCCAAAAATTTTTTTTTTAAAAATCAGCGTCATTGACTGTTTCAATTATACTTTCTTTCCAAATTATAAATATTACAATAATTGCCATGGAATGACACTTTCAAAGCAGTTGCAGCTAGCCGGGCTAGACTATAATCAGGATTGAGGAACCAGACTTTATTGTTGTTAAAGGCCACCAGTCATCCTCCAGTAGTTGCTAAAGTACTAGTAGCTATTAAACATGCAAGTCACAGATTGATTTACTGATATTCTCCTGGTCAATTTATATTTTGGAGGGATTTTCAAAGTTTGGTGGAGATTTAATTTTTTTTTTTTTTTTTGGTGAGGTGGGCGGGTAGATTTCATGATGTTAGTAGTCAGATGTACCGTACATATGCCCGTACCAAGAGTTAGCGCACATATAGTACATACAGTGTAGTAAGCATGGTGGACCATTACGACCAATACACACTGTGCAGTGCCACACAAAAGAAGCCAGTGTTTGGAAAGATATGACCAATCACATTACTCCTTACAAAACCCAACAAAACTTTATAATATCCGGCTTGTTATTGAGAAGTTTTGTAACTACTGTAATGGTACAAGTTACAGGAAGTATCAGCAATTGTTGTGGGAAAATTCCCCCCCCCCCGAGAGAAGATATGGGGGGGGACCCTCTAGATAAATTTCGGGAATCATGCAATTGTGCGTCCCAATGCAAACACTGATTCAAACCTTGTCAAGCTGCATTTCAGAGGTGCATTTTGCAATGTGTTCACATTGCATCCCTCTGACCAAGCCTAATGCTATTTACACACATGCCTGGGTACAACCTCAGTCTAACCAAGAAGATGAATGAATAGCCTAAGATTGCAGAAATATTCTCCAACGATTGTGAAACTCCAACTGAGCATAACTGATTCTTTATTCAGTCCTGGCAGAGCTCTATAGAGTACACAACTAGATACTTTGGGTGGTAGAATGTGGAGGAGGCAGGTTGACCGGATTTGACCGGTCATCATGGGAGGTCAGTGTCAAAGGTTACCAGGTCACTCTAAACAATGTACAGTGAGGGCGTAGTTGTAGTGTGAAGAAGCTTTATTAAAGCCTCAAGAGAATCTTTCCACTTCAATGAAGGTACAGTAAAATAATACAAAATTGAGCCCTACTCTTTAGGACTCTTTAGGCATAAACAGAATAAGTGTAGAGATACGGAGACGCAGATGGAATTGGATTGGTCATATTATGAGGAAGGAGACAGGAAATCATGCAAGAGTAGCAATGGAATGGGCACCAGGAGGAAGGAGGAAGGTTGGCAGACCCAGGACGACTTGGAGAAAGAGAGCAACTAAAGAGAGAGACAAGAATGGCTGGAGAAGCTGGTCCGATGTGAGAAGAGCTGCAGAAGATGGACAGGGGTGGAAAGAGAGCATCCTGACCTTATGTAACAGACGTTACGGAGAAGATAAAGATTAAGATAAGACTCTTTAGGACAAAAACAGGCATACCTTGTAGTGAGAGATTTGTACTATTTACCTATTTTATCAATTTTATGGCAGAAGATTATAGACATTCATGACAGAGAGAGAGATAGAGAGATAGAGAGAGAGAGACGGTGTGTAGGAGAGTTGTTGAGACAGAGGTATGCACAGAGTGAAGCAGTCCTTTGTACGAGTACAAAGTCCCGTGTAAAAGTAAAAGTCCACAAGGAAGAGGACGTGAAATTTGCTTTCTACGAGTACAAATAACATACATGACTCTAGTGTCAGACTAGAGTATGAGTACAGACTCCAGTACCTCAGTTATAGAGTGAAGTGTATTTGATGAATCATAACATTCTTCCCTAACAGTCATCCCTTAGGCAACCTATCACATCCTAACAACTCCCTGCCAGCCTGCACCTCCCACCCCCCTCTTCCTCTGCACTTTTCAGTACGTGTTGTAACAAAAGTCAAGCTTTCAGTAACAATACAATCATGATAATAACAATAAATATCTTCTGGCTGATTCATGCTTTGACCTTCATGCTAGTTAGACTCCTTCGGTCATATATTTTTTTTTAAACTTTTCAATATCAATCTAAAAACCAAATTATGAAAATTTTCATTATAGATCTATAAACCACAAAACGTGACATATTTAGCGACTCCTCTCTCTGTGAAAACACACAAAAGAAAGTGGATGAATATGAAATTATTTCTTGATCTGCCAACAATGCACGGAAGTCAGAAACAGGGTTGGGGTCACTTCTTTTTATAACTGCATATTAACTGTATTATCATAATTTATATCAAATGGCCATAAGTTATATTCATATGGACAAAAATTCTTAATTTTTGCAGACTAGTGTACTGTACAGTACACCCTGAATATGGTTGGGGGTTTACGAGATATAGTGCATACCTGTCTCCAACTCGAAATCTGCATTTCTCAATGTACCTAAATTACACGACGGAAATGTATTAGCACTGTGTTGCCACTTCTAGGGCACTGCTCACTTTCTCCCGCACCCCCTCCTCTCTGCCCACCTCCCAACCCCGGATATCTAATCTACCATTTCAGAAATCAAACAAATCAATTTCTACGGAACTTTTTGGTATTAAGGTAGATAGGACAGAGCATACCATATATACACTTGGAAACAGGTGAGAGAGAGAGGGAGCACAGTCATGTGACACTGTACTTTGTGTTCATTGGACTTATTAATATGGTTTTTATATTTACTTTATACACACAGCAGTTCTGTCAAAGTGTGTTGACATAAATTTCACCTTCTCTTTTTATTTTCTCAAATGTTTCGCCAAACTCTGTGTAAAATGTTTCAATTAACAGCTCACCGTACCTGTGTAGTATCGATGATGAATGGTTGGATATTGGGTCTGGATAATCCTGCATTATCCAGGTTTTTAGTGCGGTTTATATCATAAGTTGAGAAGAGAATTTATACAGAGAAGAAGGTATGCAGTCCTCAAAATTTCAGATCATTAAATGAATTTTTGAAATGCCAGTGGAATTTGCTATTTGCTGTTAGAATTTAAACAAAAAGGCACTCCCATGATTTGGCTAGTTGGCACTTGTTTGCTTTTCCAATTAATTCCAGTCAAATGCCAATTGGGAATATGGTTTTAACATGTACATTTTTTTGGTTTGGAACTTGCATTTAAAATGCATTAAAATTTCTCCAGAAGCTGGCTATGTGTGCTTGGCATGATTAGACTGGTTGCACATCAACTGGAAAAATGCCAAATACCAATTGCATTCACTCAAATTCAGCACATCTGTCATTTTATGAGTTTCCATGGTAGTTCTCACCATAGCAACCCCACTCAAAATACTGAATTATGTACACAAAAGCATACTCTATAGAAATATTTGTAATGTATCATAACTACCCACAAAACATTTATATATATTGGTTTAGAAAATTAAAAATTGGTTTAGAAAAAAGACAATGATCATAAAGGTTTGACTTATATTGTATTAAAGTCACAATAGATCTGTAGGTGGTGGGTGGTATGTTGGAGTTTAATGTTATTTACAATGAAGGTAGTAACTATTGCCACTGTGTGTGCTTCTACAAAGGGAGCCAGTAGGCGTTTTTGGGCGGGTTTACCACTTTTCATGCTTTTAAACTATTGCCACCCGGCAAGTGTGCTATAAAGTCAGTTAATGATGTAATGTATCATAACTACCCACAAAACATTTATATATATTGGTTTAGAAAATTAAAAATTGGTTTAGAAAATAGACAATGATCATAAAGTTTTGACTTATATTGTATTAAAGTCACAATAGATCTGTAGGTGGTGGGTGGTATGTTGGAGTATAATGTTGTTTACAATGAAGGTAGTAACTATTGCCACTGTGTGCTTCTACAAAGGGAGCCAGTAGGCGTTTTTGGGCGGGTTTACCACTTTTAACTTGCGATCATGCTTTTAAACTATTGCCACCCGGCAAGTATGCTATAAAGTCAGTTAATGATCACCCATGCTATAATTCCTGCAACTTTGTAAGTATTGCAAATCAAAACAGTACAGTAGAATATAATTGGTATGGGAATTACCAGGTATATAATTGAGTATTTGGAATTTTGGATATTAATGCATAGAATCGGTGTCAGAACAGGTACAAATATACGTATTGCACAGAATCAGTTTCTTCCCAAAATAACTTGTTAGAGCATTTGACAAGCTACGTGCGTGAAATGTAACTTGTGAGAACCATTTGGCGGGAAACTGTACTTGCGAGTACGGTGGAACAATGCTGAATGTTTTAATGCAAATTAGCCCTAGCAAAGTGTGGGTATAATATTATACAACGTGAATGGGGAATGACTAATTTGTCAAGTAGTGGTCTGTAAGAAAGAACTTTGGGGGTTTCATTTCTGTGAAATGGTATTCTCAAAAGCAAAGAGAGTGACATCTTAGAACCGCAAAAGTTCTGTGGCATTGTGAAAGTAGTGAGATAGAGACCAGATTATCCTATCAATTACTTTAGTATGGATTGTTTTCAAACTTAAATAAAACTTTGCAATCTCTCTGACAGTAGGTACAGAAAGCTAGGCATGCAAAAATGTCTGAAATTTATTCGCTTGTCTTAGACCTGTTCCAAGCTCATTTTACCACTTCAGGTTTCTCTTAGACCGCATTGCATTGCTACTAGAAATTGCAGATCCCTTGCTTAGACAAAAATTTGCATACATGTATTGTTATTAATGTACACACATAATGTGAAGGGCAGCACCTGAGCTCCCTAGTCAAGAAAATACAAATTGGTTCATCTCAAAACGCTTTTCGCACACCTGTGAATCTGTTATCTTTCTTCACCCAGCTACACTATATACCTACCTCTCTCTGGAATAATAACAGTTGCCTTAATAGCAAGGATTGCAGGTGCAGCAATTGATCATATTTTCTTGGGAAGTTCTATTACAATAACATCTACAGTATGTTTTAGGAAGATTCTCCATCTGGTACAAAAAGTTCTTTGTGTTAACAAACGAATGCTATTCGGGGGGTATGACCATGTATTACGTTGGAGAGTTATTATATAGCTTAAAGTGAGGGGAAAATTACTGCATGATATGAAGCGGTGAAAATACTGTTCTTTTGAGCATTTTCTACTTCAATCAGGGTAAAATTGGATTGTTGACACTATATTTCATGTAGCTCAATTTTTACGGAAGTTGAGGTCGCAAGGTCACATTTAAATGAACGAACGAAAATCTGGCCGTTCACACATTTAGATCATTAAACGTTAATACACAGCCCTTAACACACATGCCATTCAATCTCTTTTTCCTCGTGTACCAAAGTATGTGTTTCAAAACTTCCAACAGGTGCTGTGCTGTATTCTGTACCTCCCCCTCCCCCATCCGTACATAGACTGTTCCATAATATGGTGTGTAAATGTAACTAGGGATGCACCGGATCCAAATTTTTGGATCCGGCTGGAACCGGATTTTGCCGGATAGTACGTGAAATTCGGCCGGATAAAATCCGGCTGGATTTTTTCATTACACAAAAGAAAATCATTAATAAGAAGTAGAAGTATGAAACAAGGAGCAAATCTTAGGTGAGGTATACGCATATTATAAAGAAGGTGAAATTAAGACCCCATTTATGAGATTAAATATGACTTGAAGTGGTGTAATCTACATTCTTTAATAAAATAACTACAATATTAAACTGATGAAGGCTGCAAGAAATGATTTCACTGCAAACTGTATTTGTTGTATATAGCTTCATATAATTACAGTAGTTGTATTGTTTCGGTTGATCTTTAGAAACAGTGGGTCAGACCATTGAGAAAATTAAATTAAACATGTTAAACCTAATTTTTCCTTACTTTGAATGTTTTTATTAATTTTTGGAAATAGTTTACATTGATTTAAGTTAATACCAACACCTTTTTAACGGATGATTCAGGCCAGATTTTGAAAAAGATCCGGCCTGATTTTGAAAAATATCCGGCCGGAACCGGAACCGTATAATTTCTCACTATCCGGCCGGATAGTCCGGCCGGACCGGATATCCGGTGCATCCCTAAATGTAACCCCATCCGTGCTTGTGACGAATAGGCTTAAACCATTTTTGAAGGTGAAAACACAAGAAACATACCAGTGTGTCCGTTTGTTGACCTTTTGTCTGGTACAGTTCAAGCAACAGGTGCAAGGGAATTTCATCAAGTTCATGTGAGTTATCTGAGTCGGGATTTTTTTTGGGTAATATTTTACCGGGTATTCAAGGTTTGTTTCAGATATACCTGGTATCTTGACTAATTGAATGTAATTTCAAAACTGCGATTTAAAAAGTCTATTGTTTTTAAATTTTCCAAAATTTGGGTTTTTCACATACAGTGACTATCAAAAAACTAACATGAACAAAGCTGCCAACTGAACAGAATCATTGCTTACTTTGCCTAGATTAAGCTTCGTCTCCTGGGAAAGAAAATAGGAGATCGCCTTTTACTTTGATAATCTTATCGTGTTAGTGATACTTTTCTAAAGAATGACGACAAAACACACCAATGAAAATGCTGCTTTAAAAATGTGACTTGGATTACCATTATCGTAGATCACACTCTTCTTCAGGATGGTTGCAACAGTGCTGGGCTGAAGTTTTCCAAGATTGAGGACATCACCCCAATGACCTTTGACCTTTCCGGTGACATCTGGCCTTGTAGCTGCAAGATAAGGAAGGTTAGGATTCCTTTTTATTAATAGGTCTTTCTATTGATTCCGAGAAAAGGGTTGTGAAAGTATTGTAAAGTCAAAAGACCTAGTACGATCATACGATGAGTGAATCCAGACCACATTCCACACCCTTCATTTAAATTAGACAGCTCCATGATAGGTCACAGTATAGCGCCATTAGTCATGAAGATACTGCCACAGTAAACAAAATATTGTTAAATACAAAAAATGTAGATGCGCATGCCGGTAATAGATATTGCAAAGGCTAGATACTAAGGTATTTTTCTCGATCTCGAAACAGACAGTAAGGCACCCCCCCATATCCCCACCCCTCCCCCACCTGGTACCTCCTTTGTCAGCTTAACTGTACTTTAGTGATTGCTGGTCTGAAAGAACTTTTTTGCATGTAACACAGTGGTATGTGCCAAGGGGGAATGGAGGGCAGAAGGGGGGTGGACATGGCTCTACCCCCCCCCCCCCCAATCCTTCCATCATGAGTCAGGGGGTAGTGGTTTAGTGTGGGGATTTTTAAAATTCAGTCAATAAGAGTTTCATAGATCAATCTTATATTTATATATTAATTTAATAGGACACACTTATGTTACTAAGAGCTAATGATGTACCTAGATATTCGAGCAGATTGTACCGTTTGACATCTGAATTTAGTTTAATACCAAAAATAATAGTTTCTCATTAGGGAACTTTCTTGATCTTTAATATCCATCAAGGCTAAATAGCTTCTTGTATCACCCAAAGGCAGCATTGGTTTCAAGAGTTTTGTTCAAGGCCAAGTCCCTCTCACAGGACTCAACAATGCTAACCTCTGGTCATTGGTAACATGTCACACCCACAAACCTATGTGTGCACAATTAAAAGAATCCCTTCTGGTGCACTACAATGCACCACATCTACGTGTCCACTGGGGGACATCTCATAGGGTGCAGCCACAAACGGTCGCAAGCAACTATAGTAAGTTATAAGTTACCTTGCAAGTCCCCATTAATACACTCTGGGTGAAGAGAGGCAATGGAGATTAAGGGCCTTGCCTGCCCAAGGACTGGAACCTGCAAACCTTAGATCACAAGTCCTCTGCCTTAAACACTTGACCACATGCTGTACATGTATACTCCACATGTATTAAGTACATTCAAGAAATAAACACATTTTCCAATTTCTAAATTTCAAACTTTACTACATGTTCATCTTTGGCTTCAATGGGAATTACAAAGGAGGCCAAGCCTACCTTGTGCAAAGAATGAAGATGTAAAGTAGTGTGCTATTGCCATGAATAGAGAGGGTAACCTCCAGTGAATTGCACTATCAAAGGGGGAAATTTCAATTTTTTACCATTCCTTGAGTCACCAGTTGTTCCTCTACTTTTTTCAGCTTCCCTTTCCCGACTGCGGATCTTCGCAGCAAGTCTAGCAGCAGAGGATACTCCAGAATCCTCTCTTAAAGCATCTTGCATCAACTTTTTGTGAAATGGGACAACTGAACCCACTGTATCTCCATCTACCACTAGGTCATCCATGTCAACAGATGTTGATCCATTCTGGTCTTTCATTTCTCCCGACCACTCCTGTACTGTACCTGAACAAAGATTAAACTGTTTCATTCCAACCGCTTCATTAAGTTCATTAAGTGATGTCTGACTTTCACAACACGTGCTACATACTCACGTACTGACATGGCACAAACCTCTGCTCTATAATACCAACTTGTGTTAAGCACTCCATATGTACATCACAACCTACTGTACCATCCTATTAGACACTCTGACAGCAAAGACTCAATACACTTGTCCTAAATTATTGTCAATTTTGATACATCGCATTACAACCATTGCATGTAGAGCTCTATGCTGATCGGCAAGTCGGCAACAGTCAGTATCAGCAAGCACTCACTAATAGCTACCATACCTTTTCTAACCAGCACTAGGCCTACCTAATACTATTACATACTTTTGAAATGCTGTTTCTTTTTTCATACATAGCAATGGAAAGTGAACCTACTGTAACTTAGTTGAAGTATGATTTATCCAATCTCTCAACTGATGCATAAAAATGAAGACAAATTATGACAAAAATATATGATAGCTTATTTATACTAGTACAACTGTTCATAGATATACTAATACGAATTTAGAACAGTCCTCTAGTCTGTACCTACAGTACAGTAGTCCTACAGACTCTTCACGCACATTGTTTAGCGCAAATAGTCCACATGCTAATACAATACAGATATAACAAGTCATATCGTGTTGAAAGTAATAATGCGAAAACTACATACTTAAGGCAGATATCCTAAAGATAATTTCCTCTTCGGTGTAAAAGGTCCATACAAAAGTAATTAGAACAACTATTACCGCATAACAATGCTATGTGTGTACTGGCTTCTAGGTAAAAGTTGATCATCTGATTTTGTCTCGCGCAGTGTCGTGGTAGCACGTACGTACGTCATGAGTCATTAATCATCATTGCACACTTGACCAAAGGAGATTATGAATTCCGTGACACTCTTCTGTTTCCCCGTTTTTTTTTCTTTTCTGTGTGTGTGTGGAAGGGGGGGGGGTCGAGAGGAAGGGAATCTGAAAATTGAAAAGACACAATTTTTCCTATATAGCCATCTATATTTTTCTTCGAAGCTGTAGTTACCGACCCTAGGCGTGCTAATCGCATATAACAATGGTAATCAAAATTTGCAGGTGCTCTCCAATGTGTAATGGCTGCAAATGTTATCAGGTAAAACAAATGACTACATCCCCTTGCCACATATTCTCACCTTCGAATAGATGTAGTCCCATAATGGAAGTGAGGTGGAGGAGAGGAGTGACTGGTTTGGTGGGAAATATCGAATTTGTTGAAGTTGCGTGTGATTAATAATATATATAAAGCCCTTAACTTGGCGACGATTGTTTGGAATCATGTGGAATAATTATAACATGACTGATGAATATTCAGTTGGTTAAAAACAAATGTATTGGTTTGATAGATTGTAATGATAGTATGCGTGATACTTTACGACCTTGTGAAAAGGTTTGGAAAGCGACAGCAAAACAAGGGAAAGAAAAGAAAAAGAAGCAGAAGCAGAAGCAGAAGAATTAAATACGAGGAAGAGAAAAGAAACTTAAACTTTTATTACCCTTCAGAACAGTTAGCAGCGTCATGAATGTTAAACTGCATGGCTAAACCACACATATTCCAATTTTATGGGCGCAATAAATAAGCATCTAGAGGTGGGAGAAAGAGTAGAAGAGGGCAGTGCAGGCGAGAGCTAGGGGTCTTTCTCAGGATTTTTTTTTTTTTTTTTTTTTTTGGTTCCCAACGACTCGCGAGTTATCAGGCAAATTTTGACAACCTTAAAAATTTCATGGAAGGCTTTGTCTAATTGCTTTGTATATTCACCAAGATGCTCGAAAGATTTTGGGTTATTTTAAACCTAAAATTGACCATCAGTTTCTCTCCTTGCTAGCTCAAAAGATCCATATGAAAAGATCCAGCAAGACCGTGGAGTGTATCCCAATATAGACAAATGTGTGTGTTTGTGTGTGGAGGGGAAGGGAGCACAAACATACTCGTTCACCCCAACCCCATCATTTCAGAACTCGAGGTAGCCGTTCCCCCTTGCACACCCCACCCTGCCCCCCCCATTTCTATGCCTAAAAGTTTTTGCGAGTAGCTAACAATCGTGTAACGCTACATGGTTAAAAACTCCAGACCATTTAATTATTATATACAAATATTGTTGAAAATACCTTAAAACTTTCGCCTGTATCATATTTCGTATGATTTATATACTCTTGAATGGAAGCAATTAATTCTTTTGTGTACAATCTTACAACTTTTTAGTCTTCTTTGTGTTTAACATCACCAGTCTGTGGATGCACTTTTATATGGTACACCGAAAGTGTCTGTTACAATGCTGTTTATTGGAGAAAGTTAACACGGTGTCTTCTTACGATTTTACTGAAGTGTATATATTTATATATTCCATTTGACACCTGTTCTTTTCATCTCATAGTTAGTACAAGGCGTGTTCTGTCCTAATTGTTTGTATACCGTTTGGATAGGCCTATATGTCTTGTTATGCATTACTTTAAGATCCCCCAAAAGGCGTAGGCGTATAGTTATATAGGCTAATATTGAAGTACACTGGTTTTTTTGACCAGTGCATAACTTGATCAACCGTTCACAAGAGTCTAAAGTATAGAAATGAATTAAGTAGAAAACAATTCTTAACCGATATTAAACAAACTTTAAACTTATATCATAAATACACAAAACTATACAAAGGTAGCCTGTGTGTGATACTATATACTTACGAAATATACATTTGCTCTTGCTCAGCTGAAGTGGGTTTAAGAAGACCGTTGTGTCCACAATGGCCTCCAATAGACAGAAGCGTAACCGTCTATACGGGGGGAAAGAAGGGGGAGAGGTTCAATTAAAGAAGTGAGCTTGTATCTGCCCTATACACCTTATATAAAGCAGATATCAATACACCGAAATTTCGTATTCGCATATCAAAAAACGAAGCTTAATGGGAAATGAAGTACACATATATGGTGTTTGTATGGAGTCACTGTATCACCACGTTTTGCCATCTATTTAAAACAGTGGAGGACATGATAATTTTTCAGAAATGGAAGAGTTTGAGTTTTATATAGTCTAAACGTCTACCTTATCTCAAGGGCAATTGTTACGTATGCTCTAAATTGTCCATATAATATAATTTTCAATACGACTTGAGACAACGGTGACAATTATGACCCTACACCACAACCCCCCCCCCCCTCAAATGGCGTATAAACACTTACATGATTAAGTGTGTTTGCATTTATGTTTGAATTCATATCTGTCTTTTATTCATCTCTAGAGTTCCGCATATAAAGCGGTCATTAGAAGTATAAATATACCCCTTCCCCCGGCAAATATCATAGCCGATAACAGTCAAATTTTCCATGTTAAGCCGACAGAAACATGTCATATTTTCGTTACCAACATGGCATTCATTCGGAAGGGTGTATCATGTTAAGGTTAATGTGGGACCTGTCGCTATCGAAAATTTATCACGTGCTGAGACAGTTCAAACTTACATATTTGATTTAGGTTAAACATGTAGATGAAAGACTATAGAAAAGTATCAAATTTTGACTTGTGTAGGAGGACAGATATATGTGGTTAAGAATCGCGGTGTTTTATGAAACAGTAACTATTAGGCTAAGTACACATACCAAGCCGAAGAAACAAAACTTTATTTTGCAATCCAGCTGGGAAGACTAACAGAAAACTTTCAATTTTGAAATGAGAAAAGAATTGAAGTATTGTTCCGAAGGGAGGTCTAATCGTTATATAATTTGAACCTGCTTAAACGATTGATAACTCTTTTCTACCCTCTATCGTGATGTGACAATGAAGGGATCTAATTCATTCAATGGTTTCTTTTATGATTTTCGTAAATTTGAAAGGTCATCTTATAGTGTAACCTTGTAAACTTTCATTTGTTTCGCCCCATATATCTTTTTCGACAAATCTCAAATATATTCACAACTGCCTTTTTTAAAGAGAAAGAGAAAAAACAAAAAGGTCAATCAGACACCTTTCTGTTCTATTGTTCATTTTTTGTTTCTGTATAATAAAAATAAAAACTTCTGAAAAATAACTATCAAGGTCGACGTTTTCACTTTTAAGACCGTATAGTCCAAGTTTTCAGAAGAAGAAACAAAGAGAAGGGAAAAAATGCTTCGTTTAGTAAGAAAATTATGAAAGATAATGGTGACGCAACAAGAAATGCTAGAAATATGACAAAATTTATCACTGACCAGAATCAAGGAGTCCAACTTTTGTCTTCCAGCCAAAAGAGAAGAGTCAATCAAACAACTTTTTGTTTTTTTTTGTTTTTGTTTTTTGCTTCTTTTAATTTTGCACTCTCAAATTGAAGTATAATCTCTTTTCAAAAGGTAACAGATCAATGGAGAAAAAGAATTCCTCTCAGAAATAATGAAAGTGCCAAAATTGCGTCAACCTAGCTTATACCTTGTTGATTGACCCTCCTGTCTGTTAATCTGCAGGTCAAGTGACGTCACTATGGACACTGAGAGGTTATTTACGGTTGATTGGTTGTTTGCAAGAAATCTGAAGAATCATTTAGAGATTTTCAATTCATTCGTCACGATTTTTAAGACGTTTTTTTTTTCTTCTTTTTTTTTTCAGGCATGAATGACGGTATACTGAGGGTCAGTGAGAACCATGCACTCATATAATAAAGAAAACCCCAAAGTCATGCAGTCGCCACTTATAAGAGAGAAAATAGTGAGGGAAAGTTGTATTTAATTGCCCTGTAATTGCATGTATCAGAGTTTCATCATTCTTGGGTAAATCAAACTGACAATTGTCATAGTTTCTTAAACAAACCCAAGGTATTACGTTTAGTTTGGTTCTTTGATTAATCTAAGATCTAACCAGCAAACGAAAAAAAAGAAAGAAGGAAACCAGAATAGACTAGGAAGTGTAACGTTAAAAATGGGGATGGGATTGAGGGGGCGGGGGAGGGGGAGGGAGAGAAAGAAATTTATAAGAAACGAGACACTGCAGTCGTCGACCATGGAAATTACAGATGGATTCAAGTGTTTTCAACTTAACAGGAAAGCCCGTTTACAATATCTATGAAGAAGTCGTGTGTATAAGCTTCCGTGGTATTAAGCGAGAGTTTTCAAAACAACTTAAGCAAAATCTGAGTGAAAGAACCCACACACCCTTTACACAGCTTCAAAACACGTCATGCTCTATCTATTTCATATCTTGTAAAAATGTTAAGGTCATCAGTAATGTACCCAAACAGGGGCGGATTGGCCTACCGAAATGCTGGTTCGAAACCACCCGCAGCACCGTTTTGTCCGAGGCAAGGAATGCGCCTCAAAACTGAGGTGCAGAACGCGCCGATTGATTCTTGGTGGTGAATTGATGCTATATAGTTCCGTCCGTCGCGCCAAATTAGACGCTTCTTTCAAGGCCTCGACACCGCCAGTCGGGTCACTGTGCTCGTATAGCGATGTAGGGCCTCAGACCAAACTGCCCTCTGATATAGGTTAGACAGCCAATAAATGAAGGCTTAATAACATTGAGAGTGCCTCATTTATATAGACCGTAAGTTATCGTCTAGTTGATTGAACAAATTATCCCCCTCATAATTCCGTAATATCTTTCTTAATTTAATTATTGTTTTTCCTTTGTAATCTGCTTCTCTGGCGTATAATCGTTTCTAGAGATAGTTAATTTCCACTCTCTGATGAATGGTGGTATTAATCTACCATAATCTATCGTAATGGTAGTATCAATATACCGTATAGCATTGAACTAATGGGGTCATGCACACAGTAAAACTGAACGTTTGTGGCACCTTCAGATTCTTTGACACTTTTTAAGTTCTGTTCCTTTTTTGGTGAACACTGACTTAAAGCTATTGTCTGGTATGGTGTCAATGACTTTGATATCAAAGCACCAAAAGTGTTTATGAATAATCTTTTGTTGACTTATATCACATTGTGCGAACTTTGACATACATAGAGTGTTATGTTATTACAGCCAGTCTATAGATTGAGAATGGTGAGTGCATGGATACAACAAGTGAAATCTCGTACCATTCTAGAAAGGATTAACAATAACGTATATGCAGTTACACTGTACATTGATGATCACCAAGGTTGTGCTGTGGATAAAGAAACGACACACTATCTAATAGCGGAGCATGCGGGGTAGGAATAGGAGAGATACATGTTACATCCCCCCGTGAGGGGGAGGAGGGGTAGGAGGAAGGTTGGAGTGGTGGAGAGGAAGAAGGAGGGAAGGAGGAGAGGGGAGTAGGGAGGAGGGGCAAGTTATTGTCCCCTAAATACATTATGTATTAGAAATGGAAATAATGAACTTCATTGCAAAATTGTTTGAATTGAGCTTAATAATGTTTCGGCTTCACGGCCATTGTGATCTTTTCAAACTGACATACCCATATCCAAAACCATAGTATTGAAGGAAACTATTCCTAGGATGTGCATATACGTGTGTTCACAAGATGCCAAAGTCAAAGGCAATTGTTTTTATATACGTTATGAATTATTTTCGTCGTTTTCATATATGTCAGTACAAATAATAAGTGCAAAATTGATCACTCGATCCAAAGTGACCAATCTCCATTGCCACCCCCCCCCCCACCCTCCTCCCCACCTTCACGTCAGCAACATATCAAAATACCAACTCTCATGACAACAAAAAACGGAATTTTTACTTTCGTTGGAACTTTTAAATGATTCGAACGTTCTAATCTAGGCCCTATACAAACTCTACAAAAGCTTCATATTTTGATCGTCTCGGTCATTCATGAAGTGGAAGTCATTTTTGTGTGGATGTGTGTGGTTGGATAAAATGATTGATACTGTTGTTGTTTATGTTTGTTTATTTTTGCTGTTGCTGTGGTTGGCGTTATGTATTTTTAATATATGTGTTATTTTAGAATCGATGAAGTAAAATAAAAAAAAATAAAAAATGACAAATAATCTACCATGCCAATTATTGTCAATGACTGGACGACTCTATAGCCAGTAGATTAAAAGATTATGTACTTCTAATAGATTTTATATAAACGACTTAAGTAATTACTTATAGGGTTAGTTTTGCGGTTATCGTCCACGGAAGATAACAATTTCGAGATTTGAGGAGGGACGAGGGGAGGACGGGAGGGGGAGGATGGGAGGATGGGAGGGGAGGAAGGTGAGGGGAGAGGGGAGGAGGGGAGGTGGGGAGGAGGGGAGGAGGGGAGGAGGGAGGAGGGGAGGGGAGGGGGAGGAGGGGAGGAGAGGAGGGTGAGGGCAGGAGGGCAGGAGGGCAGGAGGGCAGGAGGGGAGGAGGGGAGGAGGGGAGGAGGGGAAGAGTGGAAGAGGGGAGGAGGGGAGGAGGAGAGGAGGAGAGGGGGAGAGGGGGAAAGGAGGGGAGGAGCAGAGGAGCAGTGGAGCAGAGGAGCAACTGGACAAGTTCTTGTCTCCTAAATACATTTCCACTGTGGTATTAATCCAGCATAAGAATGAACAAGTAAAGTTTCCTTCAAAATCTGAGTTTGGTTTAGCAGTTAAATGTTGATGATAATACATTGTTCCATCAATTCAAATAACTTAAACAAAACATGGACTGTAAGTTTCTTATAAACAACACATCACATGGATGGGTTTTTGTCCTTGAAAATTCACAATGCATTTTGAGCATGTTACTTGAGGCCCTCAAAATGTCTTATGGTTTCCCATTGAATTTTGCGTTGAAACTCACGAGGAAATCACCTAATGGTCAGTGTGTTAGGCTATGAAGTCCAACCACATAATGTTTTTAAAGGGTCAAAATCAATGTTAAATAGTGATAAAGAACTACAGCCTAGAATGATTACACTATCTGTTAAAGATACACATGATAAATTTACTGTGTGCCTATAATCATCCCTCATAAGAATTGCAGGCATCGTTTGTCAACGGTCAGTTTTTTTGGCTTAAGGCCAAAGAATAAACCCAAACCCCCAATAATAAGAGGTCATTTTGATTCAGGCCCACCCATTTTAATAACTTTAACAGTCTAACAAAACAAATGTTAACTTTCTTTCTTTTCATATCTCAGTTTTAGCCAATATGAGAAACCCAATATGAGAAAATCGTCAGTTAAATTTGACGTCACGTGATTTCGATTGTGGCATTTGTTATAACGTTTTCACACCTTCTGAAAATTAAATTGGATCAATCACCTGGAGCTTGTTAAAAGCAAATATATATGACCATTAAATCACCCAATATGTCGAATTTGTGTTTTAACCTTTAAAGGGGACAAATTGGAGGTTTCAACTAACATTAGGAAAAAATTGTATTTTCCGTTCGGGTTGTAATTCGCATCAGTGCATGAGCCTATAGTTCTGCAATATTTGTTCCAAACATGACACGCTATACCACAAGCAACCTATATAAGATATGTATATATGTGGTTTGAACCATTGCATTGCTTCATGTCAGCTATTTATTCCAGCCCCTCGCCACCCTACCTAATTTCTTCTTTCTATGATAAAATGGTTTCCGCAAATTTAATCTAATGAAATGTTTTCATCTGCAATTCCTTTTCTGAGACAATATAGTAGGAAACTGAAGCCTCGAAGAACATTTGTCATGATGGCATTACATTTCACCTACTGCGATCCATTTCTTGACAAAAATCAACCCCATATCCAGTCAAAGAAGTTACATTAAATCAATCGTATTTTGATTGATGAACACAAAATATATCGAGATGGAGTTTTCAATTAACATTTTGGAATATTTATCTTTTTCATGTTAATTATGACATTGTATGCTAATTCAATATCTCCCTTTAATGGTTGAGTATATGTTAGCAGAAAACGCAGACAAATTCAAGGTAAAGTGCAGCTTTAAAGCTAAAAAAGAATATGTTCATGGTCTCTTTTGAATTAAAATACCATGGTGAAAAATTCAACGCTTTGACATCTAAATATTTATCCGAGCGGAAAGGTTATGACCATACCACTCGGTGTAATTCCGTTACTTAATTATAAACAAATATTATATTGAGATAATATTATATAAAGTCAACATCGTTATACATATATATCGGCATGAAGAACAAACAGAATTATATACGAAAGAACAATAGAGTGTAACAATGAACAATAGAGTGTAACAAATAACAATTTAATGCAAAAAATAACAATAGAGTGTAAACCTCAAGAGTTCAAATTTTGATGAATCTTGGCTACTGAGACAAAAACGAAAGGAACCAATATGGAATTTGTCAATTGTTTAACGACAACGGAAGTAAACATTTTTGTAGAACTGTCAGTATAACTAATAGAAACAGAGTGTCGTGACGAAACTAAACAGTATTTTCACCTTTGGCGGACTGATGACATCAGGGAGTTGTTATAACTCCCTGATGTCATCAACCTTTTGCCAGTTGAGATCACCAGCAGATGTGAAAACGATGTTACCGTACTTAGTTATCAATTGAGGCGCTCAGCATATCATCGATTGAAGTGGAAAGAACTACTCAGCATATCATCAATTGAAGTAGAAAGAACTACTCAGCATATCATCAATTGGAGTGCTCTACGTAACATCGATACAAGTGCCCAGCATATCATCAATTGAAGTATAAAATATTACTCATATTACTTAAGTACGGTACTCTGCAGTATCCTCAATTGAAGAGCTTAGTATATCATCAATTGAAGTATTCAGTATATCATCACTAATTTAAATGCTGAGTATAGCATATATTAGTACTCAGCATAATATCAATTGAAGTACTAAGGGTATCATCAATTGAAGAACTAAGTATATCATCAATTGAAGTATTCAGTATATCATCAATTTAAATGATGAGTATAACATATATAAGTACTCAGCATATTATCAATTGAAGTGCTAAGGGTATCATCAATTGAAGAACTTAGTATATCATCAATTGAAGTATTCAGCATAGCATAGATAAAGTGCTCTGCATATCACGAAATTGGAGTATTCGGCTGATCGATAAAATTGCTCAGCATATCATCAATTGAATTGCTCAGCATATCATCAATTGAAGTGCGCAACCTGGCATATCATCAATTGAATTGCTCAGCATATCATCAATTGAAGTGCGCAGCCTGACATACCATCAATTTAAGTGCTCAGCATATCATCAATTGAAGTGCGCAACCTGGCATATCATCAATTGAATTGCTCAGCATATCATCAATTGAAGTGCGCAGCCTGACATACCATCAATTGAATTGCTCAGCATATCATCAATTGAAGTGCGCAGCCTGACATACCATCAATTGAATTGCTCAGCATATCATCAATTGAAGTGCGCAACCTGGCATATCATCAATTGAATTGCTCAGCATATCATCAATTGAAGTGCGCAACCTGGCATATCATCAATTGAATTGCTCAGCATATCATCAATTGAAGTGCGCAACCTGGCATATCATCAATTGAATTGCTCAGCATATCATCAATTGAAGTGCGCAGCCTGACATACCATCAATTTGAGTGCTCAGCATATCATCAATTGAAGCGCTCAGCATATCATCAATTTAAACGAATAGCGCCAATTAGCGCACATATGTTCACACCAAAACAAAGTTCTCAGGATTGAATAAAACTTGCTTTTATTCTTGAGAAACGTTGATATTATGTCTGATATGCTAATATATTGGAAATTGAACTTATTGAGTCATGATGATGTTCACATTGTAACAAGATAACCGTAATACTTTTTTCTTGACATATTGATATTTTTCCCTAAAGTTGTGAAAAGAGAGATGGCGTTCCGTATAGGAAGAGAAATGTTGCCACAGAGTACCTTCTGATATCTACCACCATAAACTTTGACAGCATGTATTCACTAGTGTTCACTGGAGTGTTAGCTCAGTGGTTAACGCCGGTGCCTTCCAATCATAAGGTCCCCGGTTCGAGTCACTCCAAGATTAATGTATGTCGTCCAGTTACAGAGTTGTTGACAATTAACAATTCATAATCATGGACGTTAAATTTGAATGTAAGAGACTGACTTTGGTCAGCTTGCGGCTTTGATAAGCCAATGCGGCTTCTTCGCGAGTTCCTGCTTGCAGGAGGATCTAAAATACATACATACATACAATCATGCTGACTTTTATGACAAACAAATTATGGCTTCATTTTTCAATGACAATGACACCAAAGTCAAAGTACAGACTGTCAGACTTGTTTTCTCAAATAATCTTAGAAGTTTTAACAGATCTCTGTTACAATAGGTTTTTATTTTTTTATTTCCTTAACTGAGATTTCTAAACCTTTTAATACTGAATGTATTTTCTATCAATTGTTTTTTAGTTTGTTTACAGTAGCTATTTTTATATAGCCAATGATGGCTTCTTCGCGAGTTCCTGCTTGCAGGAGGATCTAATATACATACATACATACTAGTGATTAAGCTTCGTAGGAAAGCTAGTGATAGACAACAATGTGACAAAAGAAAGACCTTTATATTACTGAAGTACACATGTCAGTTAAAAACAGGCCACATTTTAGCAATATCTCTCACGTATCCGTATGTTGTTTTGCTAAATAGGTCACCTTTGTTGTTTCCTTTCTGCTTTGTGTGGTGTGTGGTTTGGGTATGTCTTTGTAACTGTATGCAAGGTTAGTCATGAGGGCCGATGTCTTTTTTCTTCCTACTTCCTCATAGTTTTACTTTTAGATTTTATACTCAATAGAGAAAGAAGGAAGTGTGAGTAATCTGTATATCTACTGCAATTCGGCTGGGTTTTGGGGGGTTTTTTTTATACATATTGCGACATGCAGTTTAATACAAGTTTCTATGTTAAGTTAATATAGAGAATTTCAACTAATTCCCAATAAACTAAAATGGTGTCCAATAAAATGCTAGCATTTTCTTGGATTTGAAAAATCCACATTCCGGGCATCCAAATCGACTTTCTGTTTCTTTTGAATTATATTTCACTAAAATACTGCAACTTTCTACTATTATTCGATTGGTTGACTTCAAATAAATAGAGAGGGAATATTATGCGATATATCGACGGCTAAACGAATTACAGATCGGCAGTTTAAAAAACAGTTATCCCTAGGCTATATATAGCACGGTTGTATAGTGCAGAGCATATCTCTTCCAAGCCTTAACAACTTCGTGGTTTAAATCAATTCTGACATATTTCGGAGTTCAAGTTGTCAGTCTATTATATGTAATGACCTACCGTATAGAAAGGATCAAGTATAACGGTGAATTCTCATATACGCCAGGGGCGTAGCCAATATGTAGCACTGTAGGCCCGGGCCTACACTTTTTTTGGCCAAGTTATCTTTTTTTAAAAACATCCATAATTCTATATTAATATTTTAACTCGCTTGTTTTGGGGTTGAAAGGTATATTGAATGCAAGGGCGTAGGAACCGGGGGGCTGGGGGGCGCCAGCCCCCCCCCCCCCCCAGTGAAAAATATGGGGGGCGGAAGTATCATTTCCCCCCCCCCCCCCCGCTCCGCAAGTCAGAAAACCCCTTTTTCATTTCCAAATGAGAAAAAAATCTCATTTGGAGCACCAAATTGCATCTAAGGCCAGGTGAAAATGCAAAAAAAATCCAAAGGGGAGGGGGAAACCCCCTCCCCTTAGACCCCTCCCCCAGACCGGCCATCAGTCTTCAGCCCCCCCCCCCACTCAAAAGTACCTTCCTACGCCACTGATTGAATGAGGTGTCTCAAGTTAGCAAGAGGCCAGGAAACCAGAATGAACTCTCGGGAAGGGCCGTTTCCGGCCATCTGAGAGGGGGGGGGGGGTTGTAGAACCAAAAATGTTCCTGTACGCTCCGCGCCAACTGATGGTGGCGCTCCGGTCAGATAGTCGTGCCTACAACTTTGAAAATCCTGGCTACGCCCCTGGACGCATGCAACTAACAATTGTCAAAGGATCTCTCTAATTCTGCTTGGTGAAAAATATTTGTGTAATGTATATACAACTATACTATATGTCAATGCCCTCCTTATCTGACAGAAACTTGCCGACTCGTGTATAATATTGTTTTTATTTACTGCTTTTGCTCTCTCTGTCCTCTTTGTTCACTAATTGAAGGGCCTATTCATACATATATGATGCTTATAAAAACAGAATTTATAAATGTAAATAACAAAGAGGTGCTTCACCTTTATTTACACATAAACTTCCATATAGTAGTTTACTGCCTGTTAAGCAATTTTGATATCGCAACGAAACGAAACAAGGCTATACATATAAATTAGAAAAGGAAATTGGCTTGTAAGCAATCGCTTAGTACAGCCTAACCACAATGAAATACTCCACTGCCTTACACACTAAACTCGTTACACATATCACGGTCGCTATATATGCATAGATGGAACCTTTCAACTGACATACCACATACCCATCATATGACAGCTTGTGGCTTCGGCTAGTCTTAGCACCTATAGTTACACAATTTATAATCACAATGACCACTTAGATTTTGAGTATAGAAGAGGTGAAGTTTTATTGTGTGTCATTAAACATACAATTATATAAACAGATTATCCGCTATTCGTCATGTCCCCACTGTGTGAGACTAAAGTGAAAACCACTGTATTCTCCTTTCAAGTTCAAATCATTTCCTTGTTCTTGAATTAAACCATATTGTTGTAACCATGCAGTTTAATGTGAACTGTATTGCTGGATTTGTGCCTTTTGCGTGATTGTTGATATGGCTCTTACCTCCGCATAGCGAAACCATCCGGACCCCCCCCCCCTTCATAGCTCTCTCCACTCCCTGACACACTAGCGGTATAAAGAACGGAGTCGGGACCGGGGACAATTATGACGTCGGGCCCCCTTTTCCATTGCTTTCCTTTAGTATATTTGAGAATGTTCTATACATTATCCCATATTTTCCCGATATTCCCTTTATATTTACCCCGGGCCCTAATTGACCCCTTATCTGTATCCCCGCCTGTTCGAAGCATATTGTACGAAGCAACCAGTTTTTTTTTCAACTTTTTGGATGCAGTCTCTTTCTTGAGTAATATCGTCTGACGGCATCGCATGCTCGGATGATCAACCACAAAACAACTTTGGCATATCCTTGTTTCGTGCCCTGCCTCTCCAACACACGGTATTTGTTGGAATCTCTATTATCCGTATCTTTTAGTGTACAGGCTGTATCTCCAATACATTGCCTATTGTCAAAAGAAAATAGCCTAGATATATTCGCAAGGTGCTTGTGGAATTATCATGGCCGTCTCAGCATTCTTGGAACATCATCATGGGTGAAAAGCATCAATGAAACACTGACATGTGGACATATTCAGAAGTCTTTACGTTAACAGAAGGTATAGAAGTCATGTTACTTTATATATAGGCCTTAAACCTGCGCACACTCAGTGTTTCTGGCGGAAAGTTAGTACTGTACTTTACTGCCAGTTTTCTCGCTTTGGGAGCACTGTGTATAGCCTAGGTGTTTTACTCTCATCGTTACATTGAAAGGAAGTTATCGGAACATTCGCTAACGAAGTTGTCTCGAATGAAGTTTTGCTCCTCTCCTTACCGTGTGTGAAATTAAATGAAACAATGGCTAAGTATTAACCATACCAATCTGCCAGCTTTCCGTCTGGAGAAAAAAAAAAAAGAACCACCATCTTTGAGCAATTCGAAGATAGAAACACCTCATGGCGTTTACTAGACTTTTTACTATCCGTCGGAGTCTTACTAGTGTCAGAAGGATCAAACGTTCTAAACGATTGACTAAAGTTTGGTTCGCTGTGAATATGTTAACCGTGTGCGCCATTTTCTATTGCTATCGTGATTTCTCCTTCGTGACGTCATCCAACAACAGAGCACGGCATGTTCGAAAACTCTCCGATTGGGATTCTCGCACGGATCAAAATAACAAGCTGCAATATATGGATTCGATTCCTGTTTTCAAATTGTGGGATAACCCTATTGGTATGCAGTCACTAAGACAGGATAATGCTAAACATCCGAGCGACAGAGTTAATAATGTGCCTTCTAAAAACAAATTTCAATCTGATATTATAGGACTTTCAGACATCAGTGACAGCGAAAGACTCATACATCAGAAGGATACCTTCATTGACAATAATGCATTCAATCTCAATGTTAACAAGACCATTGCCCAGGCCGACACTTTGTCATCAAATGTTGAGAATGACTCCAGGGGTCAGGGGTCAATCCCATCATTGGAATATCTGAAAATGTTAAACGCAGAAAGATTCTGTGGGATGAAAAAGTTTCTGTTGTTTGGAATGAGACCAAGATGGTATCAGTTTTGTCGTTCAAAGTCAAATGTTCAGTTTCACCACCTCGTCGACTTCCCACGAGTATTCTCTTGCCCTGCATTAAAGTGCAAAATAATCTTACATCACTCGGAGGAACCACGTGATCTTGCCGGCTACGACGTTGTGATATTTACGAATGTTTACGAATGGATAACTCCAGAAATGTGGGACTGGGCCCACGGTAACCGGACGGAGAGTCAGAAGTGGGTCATGGTTACTCAAGAGAGCCCATTTTATGTCCCTGGACTTAGACCGCCCAGACAATATGGTAATATCACCTACGACTGGGTTGACTCCTATAGGCGAAAATCTGACTTTTATCACCCGTATGGATTTTTTAAACAATACAAAATGCCACGAGAGTGGAACATCAACGTCACCAATTTTATGAGCAGGAAAACACACCTTATAGCTTGGATGTCAAGTCATTGTGAAACCTTACACTGGGATCGTCTTATGTTTGTGAACGAGCTCAAGACAAAGATTGATGTTGACACGTATGGAAAATGTGGCGATAAAGAAGTTAAGTGGAATAATAAAGAAAGGACCTATACAGCTATTTTTACCAAGTACAAATTTTACCTCAGTCTCGAAAACAGCTGTTGCGATGAATACCTTACCGAGAAATTTTGGCGTTCCTTAAAGTTGGGAGTTTTACCGATTGTAGTTGGAGCACCGTTTGAACATTATCTCAGAGTGGCTCCACCAAATTCGTTCTTACACGTTGACATGTTTGAATCTATGGATGAACTCGTGTCATACATCCGTGAACTTGACACCAACGACGAGAAATATTTCGATTACTTCCGCTGGAGGAGCATGGGTCAATTAACGTCGAGACCTTCGGTGGATCACTTCTTGTTACCATTGGCCAATAAAACACATTGCTCTATCCTAACAAAGTATGTACATAGCAACCCGGAAGACCGACAGAAATTGGATTATTACAGTAGTGATTGGGATAACACGTGTTCGTCGTGTAGCCGCAAAGGTTGGATGAAGAAATATATGTTAGACAGAAACAACGCGAGGGTAAACGAAGACATCTGGGCCTAAACTATACTGTGACAAATATATATATATATATATATATATATATATATATATATATATATATATATATATATATATGCACTGGTCATGAACCTATAGTCTAAAGGGTGGTGAACCTTGACGTTTATGAACTAGTAGGTTTATGAGCTAGGGGTAAAGAGTAGAACAGTTTTCGATATCACAGAATCTGTTCTAGTGCAGTCTCATTAATGCATCACTCTTAAACAACTCATTTAAACAGGCCCTCAGCGGTGGTTTTTTTTTTTTTAAAGTTGGGGTAAAAGACTTACCAGCAAGAAGGGGCACCATTATTGCTCGTGTCTGGTACTGACTTCTATAGCTATTGTACACATGGTGAGTTGCATGCACAAATGGGGGAGGGGGTGGGGCAGTAGTGTGCATGCATGGGAAGGGAAATAGCTTATACAGGCTGTGCCAATCTACTGGCCGGCGTTAATATCAATTGGGCGAAGCTTTTTTTTTGACTGAAATTTATCTTTCGTTAACGGCGTTTATCTTACATTTTAGAGAGAGGGGCAAGCAATAAAGCTGGAAAATATTATTTTAACTATTCGTTTCACTGCAATTATATAGGACTGTCCATATAAATTAAGTTCTCTGACTTTTTTTTCCTTTTCATTCTGTTCATTTTGTTTCCTTCAGCTAAACGTAATTGAAATGTACGCAATATTGATAGTATCGATATTCCGAACGTTCTAATTTCACTTCCTTTAGCTTGTTCGTTTGTTTAAGTTCTGCTTTGGTTTCGGTATGTTTGCTCTTTTGCTGGTTTGAGGTCATATAAGTCGTTTTCTGTTTACTTTTACTTCAAGGGCAGTCGAAATGACAGTATTCCATATACACCCCTATGAAAACATGATATTCCCATAGTATTGTATAGGAGGCTAGATTTGTTCTTATAGTTTCTTGAGAGATATATTTACCACTAGTATCTTGAAAGGATCAGGTATGCCCACAGGATATAGATGATGGCAAAGGTTAATTCTGATTTAATGTGATAATGTAATTAAATTTCAGTAAAATATGTAATATTAATGATTCACGAATGATAACAATGAAACATCTTTTGACGCAAGAAGTGACGAAAAAGTAGTTCTTTTTGTGCTTTATCTCCTGTTTTTGTCTTTTTCGTTCAGTAAAGGTCATTTAAACATTCAACAATGTTGCAGACACTCGTCAATGGTGTGAAACCAGCTGCTGTGATTGGTTAGTGTGATAAGATCATATGCATATTCATATTTACAAATGTGACGCCAGAGGCATTCACCTTATAGTAGTAAAACACTGCAGAGCTTAAACATAATCATGTGCAAGTCTGTCAGTCTATATGTGTGCAGTATAGTATTCATGCTGTATAGATACAGATATCATAGCGGAACCAGCCAAGCGCTTAATTCTGTAAATTAGATCTGAACTACATGATGATTGAACCCCCCCCCCCCACCCCCACCCACCCCTCCTTACGACTCCCTTCCCATAGTGGTTCAACCACCCAGTTCATCATTAACTTTACAAGTTCAATCTCAGCTCTTTGTTTTCTTTTCTTTTTTTGAAGCTCGAAATGTCCCTTCACGTCTTTCCAGAACTTTGACCCGATCGATATATGTGTAACACCTGTGAATTCTATAAACCGTTTCCGAAGAATTCCCAGATATCATTTTTAAGCGAGAATAAAAAAATAAAAAAATTTAACTTAGCTCTTTTATCTAAGAAAATTGAAATCCTCCAGAACGCACCTGTTCTGTTAGTCAATACGTTATTACTTGTTCCCATTCGCTTGTAGTGTATTCACAAGTTTGTAATATAAGGTCAATAGTTAAAGTAATTTCCGACAGCACCCAATATGACAAAAGACACAATCATACGCAAGTCTTCCAGTCAATATATTGTTCCTTTGTCTCTGGAGTTAATGGTTACTAGAGGCAGGGAACTGTTACCACAACAGCTTCATGCATGTACAAGGGTTACCTCAGCCTACCCCCATACTCCTACCCCAATACGAAACCCGCATCCTGCACATATCTTATAACATTAATATCAACCTGAGTGTTCGTCAACAATAGATACATAAAATATACATAGATACATATGTATATATATATGTATATATGTATATATATATATATATATATATATATATATATATATATATATATATATATATATATATATATATATATCGTTTTATTTCCTTTCTTTTTCGAACTGAGTTACCGGTATTCGTTTACATATTGAGCCTGTTTATAGAGATGCAATCGCGTGTATTGGTTCGTATAGTGAACCACAGTAAAAACACCTGCGTGTGTTAATTACTTGAGTACATATGAGAAAGCAACACAGCTGTAAGTATTACACAACAAATATAATTTGGTTTTAAGTAAGCAAAAGATTTACACTATTTGAAGGTGAAAAAAAAGAAAGATCTTTTGCCAATGTGCAACTTAATTAAACAGCTGCATAGCATTTCCCTAGTATCCATCTACTAAGATTCCACGTATAAATACATTATTCCTCGTGTACAGAGATAAATGAAGTACATGTGTGCAAGGATAAATTAAGTTGGTGACACTCCGCAGAACATAATGTTGTCCATTTTTATTAAATATTTTCGACATCTCTGACGGTATAGTTAACAAGATAACAGTGTTTATAGCACTACGTATAAGGAATTTTAAAGCATCATTCGCGAGCTTGAGTCAAACACTAATTCCTGCACGAAAGTATATATAGGTCATATTACTAACGTAGCATACAATATGAGAACTTACATGTTGTGTGCTTCATGGGGGTATATGCGTTTATATTTGGTTTACAACACGATTCCTCTATTACTACACATATTCACTATATGAGTAAGTGGATCTATACGTTTCAGAGGTAAGCGCTACACCCATCCAAACCACTGTTGTTACGTAATAATACTGTCAAGGTGTGCTATCACGCATGACTCAAGAGCAGGACGTCCTACTGATGCAAGAATCTTCCAAAAGTGGTTTCACTTGCTAGACATGCCCTTTTCTTCTTTTTTTTTAAATCATTTTACATCAAGTTGTAAAAAGAATTCCCTTTCACAGTGACGTCACTAGATAGTTTGAGGTTGGAGCATGGGAGTTGAAGATGTGGCTTGTGTTATAAGTATTGTACTTCCATTATCACGCGGTTTTTGATGACTTGTGAAATTATACTAATATGACACGTTGTTGTGATCCGTCCTCCCCCCCCCCCCCCCAAGCCGCTTATTGTCTCTAATGGAGCCAAAGTTAAGTTTACAATATGGACGAATGTCTAGCGATGCATGAAATGATTACCAAAAGATATTTCATATTTACTCTTGATTTGACCCCTTCTCTATTTATCGGTCGATTATTGTCTCTTGAAACTTATGCTTCGTTCGTTCATATTCATACTGTTAGTCTGTTGGCCTATATATTATGTACGCCGTTAAGAAACGGGTAGATGTACGGACGGAGAGATTATGCAAACATTAAGAGAGAAACAGAGAGATAGAACGAGAGTCATGGAGTGTCTAACCAGGGTCAATATACACTGGGGTTATAAAATGGTGATAAGGATTACGAAAATTCGGGAGGTGTGTAACAGGACCCCTCCGCGAAGGTATTATATGTATACGTTCAAATTATCAAATAGAGGATTTATATTTACTCGTATGTTTTTATTTAACTCCTCATGGTTTGTTCTTAGCCGATACCTACATTCTTCCACCCTCTCTCCACCCCAAGGTATCATATGATCCTCCCCCCCCCCCTTCACTTATGAGATCTTGAAGACACGGCCCGAAAATAGAGGTTTAGTATGTCTTGCTTGGAAGTGATCATGGTGACTTTTGACCTTTTGACCCTTGATCTTTGAGGTTCTCATTAGCTTATTGGATATCCCACGCCACTGCTTCCGATCCATTCGATACGAAAATATTTTGATTGTACAAGATTGGTCCCATGGTAAAATAACGTAGCCATATCAGCTGTCCGAGTGCTCGAAGCAACCAATCATCGCATCGTTCTAACCCATGTGATACGTTTATCAACGCGTCGTCGACGTTCGACAAATCGTATGAGAATTCCCGAGGATACGTCATAGGTATTCATAATAATGTGTTCTCGAAACTCTGGGTGTTTGCTGGATGTGTAGATGTTTGCGGGTTTCGTGTTCAGTTATTGTGTTAACGTATACACGCTATATTGCAAATTGTCTTATATGGTCATTCCCGCAACGTTATACGCGGCTTCGATCTCGTTGCTAATAACTATTTGGTAACATATCATAAATTTTATCATGTTGTTAAATTTCAACGACGCACTGTGTCACCATTTTCGACGATGTATCACGTGCGTGAACACGCTTCATAGATTGGTTGTTTCGAACACACATGTAGAGAGCCGCTATGGCCCTGTTGGCGTGCAATACACGCCGACGGTTCTAAGGGAGGTTGAATCTATTTAAAGGGCTTTTAAAACAAGAGAAAAAAAGAAAGGAATAAAGGAAACATGTTTTCATTTGCAAGCGAGGTACATGTTTTGTTTTTGCATATTCACAAATTTAGTTACCGTTATCTTATTAATTAGTGAAACGTGTAACTAAAAAGACATATTTACATGAAGTATATAACCATAACTTCGATATGAACATATATTTCAAATTTCAAATTTTAGAAGAAACATAACAGAAAATAATCTTGTATGTTTCAGTGTATATAACAATGGATGCACTCATATGTAGTTGTATATTAACTAGGCCTATATACATATAACGAGGTATACTTTTCACCAATACATAACTTCTATGACAACTTGTTTTTTCAAGCCTTCCGGCACACCCCACCACACCCTCACCACCTCACCTGTACCACCCCACCCATCCCCCCCCCCCCCCGTTGGTTATTTTGCATTTATATCTTACATGTCGTTTGGAGTCTTGAGTTTTTACTTCTGGACCGAAATAAATAAACCTTTTTAAAACATGAGTGTACACTGCGCATGGCATTCTAATGTTAGTGTGTTTGTTTATCCTTCAAACTGCCTGATCATTACAACACAATTGATCACTTTTACTCTAAAATATCATTCAATAAATGAGTTTTTTCTTTCTTATGTTATGCCATATTTGATATTCATGATAAAAGCATGCATTAATTACAAGTTACAGAATTTCAAAAGTATTGCTGTGATGAAAATACTTAGATTTGCGGTCTTGTCTAAGAAATTTTAAAAATCTTGGGAAAGTCTTACATGACCTTCGCGGGTGAATCTGGTTTAATGTCAAATTAATCCAAAGCTTCAATTGTGTGAATGTCGAACGACGGGTTATGACAGGCAATACTGCTAACTTGACAAATGTTTCGTGATATCGCTGGTCTTTCAATTTACACAAATACACACTCACGAAACGTATTCAAATCAAGACAATTATTTCCGCTAAATCAATACATGTATCATATCGTTTCCGTTTCATAATGGCTTTTCAATCCTTCTTACATCTCAGTCATGCATGAAATAGACAAAATACAATAAGAAACACTTAACAAAAAATATGAAAATAAATTATTTCATGTGTGTGTACCATAAAACTTATAATAAGTCTGTACACGGAACTACATTGACAGTATAACTATATTGGGTGGTTCCATTAGCTGTTACATTGTGCCATAACAATTGTATTCATCCATAAATATATTATGCAAGACCTGGGGAATGTCATTTCCGGCACTCTATATGAGGTATCTTAGCCAAAACAATTCTTCGTGCGGTACACACGAACCCATGGTATATAACGCTTCGATTAGATAGTGTCGCGGAATTGTTATTTTTCACGCCTACGCAGGCCTAGTGCCTAATAGCCTCTTGGGAAATTTACAATACATACTAGTACCAGATTAAGTTCCCGCTCTTAAAGGTGGTCAGTATAGGCTCCAAATTATAGCACGCTACATATAATTGCTAGAAGTTTTCAAAAAGTACTTTTCTTGAGGTCTTTACTCTCCAAATTGTTCTCAGACATTTTTTTAAGGAGCACATAAGATGACTGAATGTCCCAGTGAGGAAAATTTCCTCCAAGGTTGTATTATAAAAATCAGTTTAAGAATTTTGACCAAAGGTGACCATATTTGAATATCTAGCATACTTTGGGGCAATACAGATTACTTTTGAAGCATTGTACTGGTAACATTGTACCGGAGCCATTATGAATATTCGGATGTTCCGTACACAGCTATTAGTACAAGAAAATAACTTTTTTTTTCTTTTAAATTTAGTATATACTCTTATATACGCGTTTATACCTTGTATACTAGAACTGTTAACGGTATCTAGGGAAATTCTACTTGTGTTCGTATACTCATGCTGTTGTACTTGAACTACAAGTCTGGTATATATGTATATATACTAAAGCAATATACGTAGTAACATTTTATACAGCAATCCCGCAGATATGTCGTACAATACAAAACAATATACCACTTAGTGGAAACCCCATATAACATAACATGTATATACTGTGTACATAGCTAATAGCCTATCATTATACTAAATCAGACTTCTTATCTCCTTTAAGATTACCCTTGAAGATGTTACAAACTTCACGTCAAACAAAATTAACATAATTATAACAACTTAAGATATTAATACCTTTCTTAAAGGCTACTTGAAAATATCGAACAGAGACAATGTAGTGACATAAACCCTAATCATGGCCAAGGAGTTCGGGATTAAAAAACGAACTTTTAAGCCCATTACAGCAAATTTAAGGACAGCTGTTTCCATGGTGTTCATGATGACGTTAACTGAGCCAGACATTCGTCACATTTTGGTTTACTATCAAGCGATGGTTATTTTCGCTTGACTTTAATTGTAATAATGTGGATCGAACATTTTAATAAACGTCATTGAAAGTAATATATGTTGCGAATATCGCTTGAAACTATGCATGTACGTATCTCATATACGTGTGAAGTTCCTAAATATTGTGTCAATTTCTTTTCTTCATATCTTAGCCATGCATGACTGATACACATCGAACTATATACGTCAAGTTTGTAACTAGTGATCACTTATACATACACGAAAGAGCTAGTACTATAAGAGCAAAAGAGAAACGAATAAGATTAAAATCTCACTTTATTGAACTCGATTATTTACATGGAATTCTAGTTGACTATGAAGCGAGGATTATTTTTTACAGTTGAATAGTGAAGCCAGACAGCGCAAAAACGGAACTGTATCAATTCCGAGGCGAGGCCTTGACCTGATGGTTGTGTTCGGTTTAGTCTTCGTAATCTGACAGGAAAGATATCCTAGTTGGAGTTAGACCTACTTATCTTAGCAAAATAACAGCGATCAATAGAGGACAAAGGGAATTGAAACCGCCGAAGTACATCGTACAACGTGTATAGTGTATTGTATGACTGTGTTGATCAGTTCCGCGATACTTTCTTTTTGTCGTCAAGTGTCATGAACTTTTATAAAACTATTTCTTTTTAGAAACATATTTGTTACTTCAAATGTGAAAATTAAGGTCTTCTTTCCCTGCATAGAGTGGATACATAGATAGCTATTTCAGCTCTTCATTTCGTCATCAAAATCAATAAAGTGAGTGAAAGATATATTTCCGACACTGCCACAACCATCCCTTTACTCTTGTGCAACCAACACGTTAGGCTAACTCTTTATATACTTTAATATCCCGATGCGTTTCGAAGCACTTTTAATGTCATTTAAGCAGTACGAATATCCCCGTTTGTATGATATAAAGGTTCAGAACTGCTCATACTGTCAGTACGAGTGATGTGAAGCATGATGTGATATAGTAGCATTAGAAAATTGTCCCAATTGGCACAATTAGCAGCATTGTAAGGTTCCTATTCTATCATTGTTCGAGGAATTTTTCAGACCATTATCAGTTTCTTGCATAGCTTCACTGGGAAGTAATTCTACTAAAAGTATCGTTTTGTTATATGGATGATCTAATCTTATATGAACCCCTGCCCTCCCAGTTCCATCTTACCCGGATTCCCAGTCCCCAGTTATGTTTGCGAATAAAACTTGGCAATTTGGTCAAAGACACACACATTTGGAAGGTATCACAGCTTAAAGGCATTGAAGACTCGCCCCAAACCACGTGCCACCCTCTGAAAAAAAGTTAACTTTCCGTTGCTCGCAAGTGAAATTTTTCTTGTCGCTACAAAATGCAGACAGTAAGTAATGAAACGGGATACCTTGTTATCTTTAATCTGGACCTGCGATGTCCATCGCTGCTATGTACATTGTGTTGTGGGTATTGACCGTAGCTGCATGTTTTGACCGTCTAATTACCAACATTAGCAAGCTGTGTGTGTATTTTCTGTGATCGATGGTGGTGTCTTACACTTCTGTTACACCTCATACGAAACTAGGTCAGATTACCGTTTTTTTTTTGTGCGCGAGTCTTCACTCCCTCGTTTTTGGAGGCTGTCATTTTGTAAATCTGTGATGTCGTATAGAACCACTAGGGATCTGTGGCCATTTTAATAATTTATCATTTTTGAATCTTCAAAGTTAGATTCAGAATTTACAAACCCCATCACCATTGCATAAAGTAAACAGTGTATTTAATCAAGAATGACGTATCACATAACTGAAGACACACGTGTGGCTCGATGATGTCATATTTAGACTTGATCAAGTCTTAGTGGTGTATGTGTGGGTGCAGGATCTTTACATCTGTGAAATCTAACAAATGGATTATGATTTGTCTTCGCGCTGTTTGGGCTAATTACTAATAACAGTCACCCTGGCGAGGACGAGGAAGAGGACGAGGACGAGGACGAGGGCGAGGGTGAGGACGAGGAGGAGGACTAACACATAGATCAACGATGGTGGTTGGGGTGGTGTCTCCTTTAAGTGAAAGTAACAATTCTGTGAAACAGCAAACATCTGCAGTATGTACGAATTAGCTGTATATAACAGTAATAGAAAATTTATTTGAAAGCACTTATAAGCATTATACAAATAGTCATTTAGTCTAGATCGTCTTTTTCATTTTCATATATTATTATAATATAATCTTTTCATCAGTAATCTCTAAAAGAGAATCTCTGTAGAGGGGATTACCTTTCTTAATAGATTGAACTTGGAAAGAACTTATTAACGGCAAATTGTCAAAGGTTACATTTAATCCGTATCAAAATCGAGGCATTTCTTCTTATTGTTTTGTTACTTCCTTTTAGTTAATCTAAGTTCTCTCTATGAATAAAGTATAATTAACTTAAAACGAAGATTGCCCTGCATACAAAGTTCAAAATATGTTTTACAAGCAAGATAAAGGCCTTAACATTTTCTACAATATTTATTATTTCTTTCATCCATTAGATTAACTGCTTCGTTACCCTGGCGATTTTTTTAGTCTAATAATATTAAGTAGTGAATCCAAAGGATAAAAGAAATAATAAATATTTCTTAACCTCGTAATGACAATATTAAGTAAACAGGATAAACAATCAAATCAGTGCATTTCTCTTTTCCAAAATATAATTGGATTGAAACAAACTAACCTTCTTAGTTTCAATTTTTAATCTGTGTCTTAATGCGTTAAGACTTAACAATGGATTGAAGAATTTATGTACTTAGGGAGTACATACAATAATATATCCCCCCCCCCCCTCTCCCCCTCCAAAACAAAAATGACAAAAATTGTAGAAAAATCATATCATAAGCCTTGAACTTTAAACTATACCGGTATGATTATGTTTGCAAATTTATTAGGTGATTTTTTTTTACGATTTATGCGTATGTGCGCGCTTGTGTGTGCGTATGTGCGCGCGCGTATGTGTGCGCGTATTGCGCGCTTGTGTGTATATGCGGTAAGAGTATGCGTTAAGGTATTTGTCGTCATGTCCGACTACTAGGCTGTAAGGATCAATCAATAACCAATGTATTAATTTCTATACAGTCTTTTTACTCTTCATTATGTATGTACGCATACTTTTTTTATGTCAAGGCCTCTCCAAGAAGATTTAGCATAATTTTGAATATAGTTTAGTTTTTTTTTAGTTTTTTGGCTGTAATGATACGTTCACTGCCGAAGGATTTACGGGATTCGTTCGGGTAGATTTATTATTTGTTTGATATGTCATATTCAAACAAAAAGAGAACCATATGACTGTATTGCAGTCATATTTAAATTAAATTATACTTTAAACTATGCATTAAGTATTAATATGTAATAATATAACAATAATATAACATATAAAATATAACATATAACATATATATATAATATATATATTATAATATAACACTTAAATGATGATATTATGTTTTTCAAGCAAAACCTCTTCGCAGAATAGTATAACAAACACCTCAGTTCTTTTAAAAGAAAGTGTGTCACCCAGATAAGAACCCCCAACCCGCATTTTGTAAACCAAACCCAGGGAGACTGATTCCTCTAAACAAGATTTTTATTATTCCAACCATAAGACACTTCTAGCTGATGTCACTTAATGAACATTACTAATCACATAACTCATGAATTCAAACGTGTATCATTTTTTGATCACTCTATACAGTATATTAGTTTTAGTAATATGGAAAAACTTGTCCTTGTTGTTATTTCATTATTGGGGGGGGGGGGGCGGGGTAAGTTGGAGGGTCGGGATTTTTTAATATATATTTTTTTTATTGAAAACACTGGTGTTAATGTTACATTATGTTTCTATAAGCAACAGCATTGTCGTGGGATTCTTTGAGGTTCAATAAAATTGTACCAAAGTTTGAACGTTACCTTGTAAGCTTGACGAGGTTAGAATTATACCCGTCACTGATAGCAATTAATAATAAATATTAAACTACTATACACAGCACGAAGTGCACACAGACCAACTTCTCCAATATCATGCCTTTAACAATTCGATTTGACATATATACAAATATAAAAATGGAATTCACCACATATTCGTTGGTAATGAAAGGTATATCACACACCGCCTCCCCCTCCCCCTCCCCCTCCCCCTCCTCACATCACCTTCACGTCCCTTTACCACCTCTAAAGATTTGAAATGATTAGATAATTTTTCTGTCATCTAAATGTAATTATTTTATTATTACTTATAAGGCTATACATTATGGAACAGATAAAACAAACATTTTAAATTATGAAAAAAATGAAAGATAACATAAACATGAACTTTTTACGCCATTTGTCTCCAGGAATGTCACCTTTCAACTATACATTATCTTCGCTAATTTACATCTAACGTTGAAAGGGAATTCATGCAACCGTGAGTGATGTAATTCCCAGAGAAAACATAATATGTACGGTGCGGTACTTGTATTTCGTAGTTCAGTGAAAGATATCACTCCAGGCAACAAACAACGTTCGATATATCAATGATAAAAGGTTTTTCACACTCTTTCACAAAACATGAAAGTGTGAAGACATACAACTTTCGTAAATGGATTTGTCAACTTATAAATCAAATTTCATGAAGATATTGTAGAAAATCTGTACACGGTTGTTGCCAGAATTTTAACATCTTTATTATTATTATTATTATTGTTATTTCTTATTGTTATTGCAAGTTATTTCAAGGAAAACACCTGAAATAAAAGAAACGTTTACCTAGCCCATATATCTGCATTGTCTCGTGTGTAGTTGTCAGGGTGCATGAAAGAATTAACCCATTCCTTGGCTCCACATTTATTGCAGCTTCCAAACCATTTCTTGCCAAAATACTTGATCCGCTTCTGGTCGTTTGGGTCGGTTTGGAAATATTTAGTTAAGATGGCACATTGGGTCTCGTTATTAAGTGGTCTCACGTACTGTTCCTCTTGACCGTATGATATAAGCCTCCCAACATTCCTCCATTGATGGTATTCCAAATATTTCTCGTCGTTCGAATTCAACCCGATCAAATGCACAGCTAATTCCGTCAGCGAATCAAATTGATCAACGTGAATAAAAGAATTAGGTGGTGCATATTTGACATAATGCTCGTATGGCGCTCCAACGACGACGGGTACCAACCCCATCTCTAACGCTCTCCAAAATTTTTCCGTTAGATATTCGTCACAACAGCTATTTTCCAGACTTAAGTAAAACTTGTATTTCCCAAGAACATCAAAGATTATTTGGTCATTATTCCATGCCACCGGTTCATCTCCGCATTTACCATACGTATGCAAATTTATAATTTTCTTGAATGCTCCTACGAATTTCATCCTGTCCCATTGCAAAGTCTCACAATGGCTACCCATCCATGCCACTAGTTGACTCTTATTGATCAAATATTTGGTAATATCTATCGGGGCCGGTTTGATTGCTCCGAATGGTTCGTACTTCCCGTAAGGATGAACGAAGTCGGAATCGCTCTTGTATGCATCAAACCAATCGTAGGAAAGGTCGGCGTATTTTGCAGGTGGTTCGACACCCGGTACATATAGGGGGCTCTCCTCTGTGATCATGACCCACCTTTGCCCCTCAGAGCGATTACCGTGTGTCCAGTCCCACATTTGGGGGGTTAACCATTCGTAGACGTTTGAGAATACCACCACGTCATAATTTGATATCTCTAGAGGTTCTTTCGTATAATTAAGAAATATGGAACGGTTCGTACCTGGGCAATTGATCACTCGTGGAAAAGTGATAAGATATTTGTATTGAGCGAACTCCGTATAATTACAAAATATGAACCAATGTTCCCTCATACCATATAGAACGATTGAAAGATCTGGCTCTGGTAGATCTGAACTATCCGAAGTTAACATGAACGGATTAGAGGATCCATAACCGGAGAATATCCGCGAAGTTCGAACAATCGTCATTTCGCGTATCTGAGAGGTAGATGGTACATACATATGGACGTTGAAGATGTAAAGTAGGATAACAAGATTTCCGACGAGAGATAACCGTGTAAAATATCTCTTTCTATGTAAGCTCCATTTGAAAGTCGCCATGGTGCAACTCTGTTAATCTTGAAAGTCTGCCGGTAGAACTGTGTCATCCACTGCGGTACAAAAAACACCTTATAAAGCGAAATTTCCGATGAGCGATTTATATAGATATATAAGCTATATGCATCTATCTCTCTACATGTACAAAGGGCATATACATATTTATATAGGCTATGCCCGAGTACGGTGTTCACCTGCGTATCGCTTAAACTGAACTGTCGCTGTGGTAACAAATACTGGTCCTCGAATATTCATTTGCCACACTTCGATGATTCTGCTTGATCTGTTACCCTCGATAACCAAATCAACGTCGATACTTCCTTTTATTTGGTGAATGAGTCCCTGTATCTGCAACAAAAGTCAATAATCAAACAACGTATATGTGTTTAGGTGAGACACTATTTTATACGCCGATATATGCCTATACGAAGGTCATATATGATTCCAGATTAGGCGTAGGTCCTTCTTATACTTACAAGGGATTAAAATTTAAAGCAAAGTTATGAAATTTATGAAATATGTTCATCCTGCAATTCCTGTGTTGGAAATGTAAATATAGATGTATGGGTGGATGTATGGATGGTTGGGTGGATGGATGGATGGATGGATGGATGGATGGATGGATGGATGGATGGATGGATGGATGGATGGATGGATGGATGGATGGATGGATGGATGGATGGATGGATGGATGGATGGATGGATGGATGGATGGATGGATGGATGGATGGATGGATGGATGGATGGATGGATGGATGGATGGATGGATGGATGCATGGATGGATGGATGCATGGATGGATGGATGGATGGATGGATGCATGGATGGATGCATGGATGCATGGATGGATGCATGGATGGATGGATGGATGCATGGATGCATGGATGCATGGATGGATGGATGGATGCATGCATGCATGGATGGATGGATGGATGGATGCATGGATGGATGGATGCATGCATGCATGGATGCATGCATGCATGCATGCATGCATGGATGCATGCATACATGCATGCATGGATGCATGGATGGAATGATGGATGCATGGATGCATGGATGCATGTATGCACATGTTTTAAATTGCGGTAATAATGTAAGTTAACTTTACGGTAACTTCGTAAACTAACATAACTAAAACAAACTTGAATTAAAGAAATTATTTCTGAACGAAAATATTAAAATACAATTAAAATACATTGAGGTTAGCTTATTGAATTTTAGACATCATTGACACTTACCGACCCCGAGTGTCTTATGTTAATTAGACATAACATAAATAAACATAACGCACGTAACGTGATGACATCATCACAAATTATAGTGACAAAATGCAGTTAGCATCAGCATAAAGACTAAGAGACAAGTGGTGGGGTGGAGTAGGGTGGGGGGGGGTCTCACACATGATCCCATGTAGGGGGTCGAGGTTCCTCTCCCAGAAACAAATTTAGTTTACATATCAGATTTATACATCAGATGGTGCACACTAACGCGCAGAATTTGACTATAAAGTAAGGTCTAAACACAAACTTTTGCTAAAAGAAAAAAATTGACTGTTTTTGTGAGGTTGAAACTGGTATACACCCAGAGGAGGGTTCTTATTCTCCCGGCTGAACAATTTTTGTCCCAGCTGACAATGGAGATGAGGTATGGCCTCGGTCCCCCCCCCCCGCTTGTGCGTGCCACTATGGTGGGGTGGTAGTGGGTCGGGTGGGGGGTTGTGGTGTGGGTGTGGGAAAAGGGATGTTCCCAAAGAAGGCTACATCAGTACAATGGAAGTGACATCAATCTTTCATCTCTTTGATTTTTTTTTTACTCGACAGAAAGAATAATTTTGAATGCAATACTAATTTGAGTTGAAATCAGTTGTACTTGAAAGGTTTTTGTAATCAAAAGCTGTAGTTTTATACCATACTATTACCTTATATAAGGTTCCGCCCTCACAGCCAATGCCTTTGGTTACATTTTAACTGTGTCGACCACAAAGTTTGTTATACCTGCTTTGTTACATGTTGAAAGCCGAGTTAACGTGGTTCGATGGCGCTGTGCAACTTTAAGAGCGTCATAGAGTGGTATTAATCGAGAGAACCATCCCCAATTTCTTGAAATAGCTCATACAAATACTCTTATGTTCACCATTCACATGCATTTTATCTATACATGGATTCCTCATCCTCCTCCTCCTCCTTGCCAACTCTGCTTCAAGAAGAAGAAAATGAAAATTTGATAGGAAAATATGAAATGGCGTTATTTTGCCATATAATGACTTGCTCGTGTCCTTATTTGTGGAATTATGCTAAAGTAGCTCGGGCTATTACAAATAATGCATAGTAAGTGTTGTTTCTCCGTAAGCGTTATCCCATAACGTTCTTTCCCGTTCACATTTACTCCATTTTCGCCTCACACCTTTACTGTCCCCTTCTTCATCTCTAAGTTTACCCCTTTACTGCCAACGTCCCCTCCTTCCTCTCTCAGTTTACCCCCTCTACATGCATACGTCTTCATTCTTAAATTGGTTTCGATATACTTTTTAAGGAAAAGTCGCCCATGAAAGAACCTGGGCACGAAAACCAAACTATACCGAACGACTGATCCGCTCTCAACCCCAGTCCCCTTGCATCGGGACTGTGACTGTGTGATCATCGTCGGGTATGCATCTATCACCATTCCCCTCGAAAGGGAACAGATACTACACATGATCTTAGCCAAAAGGCCGAGAAGCGATATTAATTCGGATTACGAACTAGATTTCACTGGTCAGTCTTTGATAGTTAGTGAGGTTTGAAGTTGTTGTAACTAACCTCCTTTCCTCCCTTAGAAAGACTAAAAAAGCTGGCTTGGTATGGAGTCACGAAGCCATGAAAATTCCTCAATGGAACCATATAAGTGGCACAGGTGGTTGGCTACACCTCACTGATATATAACTACTGTACGTGGTATATTATAGTCCCAATATACAATCTAGACCTATGCACTTGTCGTTCCCGCACACACTGTCATGCGGTTGGTTATAAAAAAAAAAGCTCATGCAAATGATGCTCTGTAATACCCATAGACAACAGAACGGTCTGATCCGTACTATAATACTTTAGACTCTTCAGAATTGGAGCTAAAAGCCCATAGAATTAAATTCAAAAGAGACATTGTATTTATTTACGCCAGATTTAAACCCTTCAACCACTAAGTAAAGAACCAGGAATGTATTTTTTGTTGCCATTTTGAAAAGGTTTGCCGGCCTTCCAGCTCTATAAGCATGTCTGTGTTCCAAAAGAGACATTGTTTTGTATACTTTTGGTGAAAGCGTTTGACTGAATTATTAAGTGCAGTCAATTTGAAGATTCTTGGGTCAAGCATCTCTTCAAATTATTTAAGCCGTCCCACTGTTTACGCTTTCCTAATGGCTGACAAACAATCCAGCATTATTTAAGATTTTATATAGCTATTATTACAGGTGGCATTTCTAATCGTATACCTGGCAATGTTACCCAAATCCCCCCCCCCCCTCACCCCAACATCACCACCACCTGCAAACTCAAAACATAGTAGCTTTAATCTCGTCTTATCCTTTACTCGACAAGCGCTTGTTGAACTATATAGATGTCGATAGACCACCCCCCCCCCAGTAGGTAAGGGCGTCCACATAGTTACCTACAGTATTCCACGTATAGCGTCCATATCATATCAAGCCTTCTCCTATTTCAGGAAAATTGACATAAAGTAAGAAGGGAACATTTGCAGATATTTTGCCAAATGAATTTTTTTATTTTAGAATTTTAGCTTGGTTGTTGAATAGCAGAACATGTGATGGAAATATTTGGTGAAATTTGGGTCATTTTTAGACCACTTTAAGACGTTCAAATAGCAGGGTAAGGAATTGTTTTACCGGTAGGGTAAAGAGGCTTTGACGAAAAAATGACGAACATTTTGGGATGTGTCTCCGCTAAAAATTTACATGGTCACGACACGGAAAATTGCCGCCGATACCGTGAATGGTCATCGTGCCACTTATGGTGGAAGTAAATTCTACAGTGACTTTATAGAGACCACTTTGACGATTTATAGTGCGTATTTATCAATGAGGACATTTTAACTTCTGCAATCACATATAGAAGCAGGAAGAAATATATATTTCAGCATTTTGAAAGCTATCAACAAGCGCAGCATTATGTGCTAAGTTTGATACAGTTTTATAGTGTACAGCGAATTACTGCATCAACACAACAGCGTAATCTACATTTAGAAATCGTAACAAAACAGAAGTTCTTCTTTTCATATGGCTGAACAATTATTGCAAAAGAACAAACAAACAAGAAAAATAATCCATGTGGAAAAAAAATAACTGGATTCGCATGACACACATAACAAACACAAACTTCAGCGTAAATACTAATTTATTTCAATTTCATTTTACAGGCGTCTAGTAATACAAAACTATACCAAAAATTAATTATACAATCATATTTTGTTGTTGGAATAAACGAGAATTTGGCATGTTCTTTTGTAAGAAATAAAACGTACAAAAAGTATACATTTGGATTACAATTTTTTTTTTTGTACATATTGCTTTATACAAAATAAACAGTTTAATGGTATTTTTACAGAACAACGGTGCATAACAGTCTATACTGTATCCATTATGGAAGTTTCTTATGTTTCTTATGTTTCTTAAGTTTCTTATGTTTCTTATCCAGTATGGAAGCGGCTCTACGGCCGCCCATGCACCCTACATTCGCGGCTCTCAGTATCCTCTCCCATCACTATAGCCTACATTGAAAAACTCAAAACCGTGTGCAGTTTTCTCCACAAATTGTTGACGTTCTCCTTACCAATATGACAAAGGAAATCTTAATGAAATGTGATTCTCTCCCCCCCCCCCCTTATCTTTAAGTTTTACCATATGTCTTGTACATCTGTACCATCAAGTCTAGAGGAGGGGGAGGGGGGATATCGGATATCGCCAAAAATGCCAAACATATTGGTTTTCTGAACTGATCAACACTTTCACTGACTCCCAAGGAGGGGAGAGGCATTTGCCTACCCCGATCATGATGCTCCCCCCTCCCCTTACCCTCCCTGTCGGCTCCGGTGAATCAAACTCGGTTTGCTTTCCCACCACTTTCACACGAAATTCTTGTGGAGCCATTGGATAGTCAAAAGATGATGACTAATTTAACGCAAAACAACAGTTTTAACATGTTTTACATGATTCTCATTTGCGATAAAAATAAAAACGTGCAAAATCTATTCACTCACACGAAGTATAATGTGCATAGTATGAGTCAAGGTGTGATCAATACAAGTTGGGAGATCTAAAACACACGAATATAACAGAAACAGTTCTGTTCGTTTTCGATTGAAACTTGAATTTACACAAAAACTATAAGACAATTTCTTAAATAAGGTAACGCACGTATAGGTGTCTCAGAAGTGTATGAACAAGCTACTAACGTGACCACCGTGATTTAGGTTTAATACAACTCAAAGTTTTCTCGGATTGCCTCTTTTTCAATCCTTTAATGACGGCAGAAGTTAGTTCTCACCACCCTAAACTTTGTTTCAAACGCAACATATATACCCTACACCTTTGAATGAGGTCAATACTGGAATATATTAAATAATTGCAAGTATTATAGAAACTTTAAACGAAGAACAAACACACCAAATAAACTATTAAACAATAACATAAAATTAATATCACTTCCATGATCTTATCATGCAATGACCCAGGGACCATTGGCCGCTTCTCCCCTCGCCCACCTCGCCCCTCCCCCCCCCCCTTTACATCTGGTGGTGGATAAGATACACAAGACGGCAAAATGACCCGAGTGGAGATAGCGGAGATTATCGAGCGATCCCACACATCTGTTGAGGTTGTTCAATACTGTAAATTAGCAGAACTAAATTATAGTGTGAAGAACTAAGACTCTCTTACACGCAAACCATAACATAACTAACCAACTGTTGAAATAATCAAGTAAAATTAATATTTAGGGTTCTAGATTCCTTCACTTTGGCTTTTGATAATCTTCAACGATTCAAGAAAATTCAAGAATAGCAAGCATTACACTTGACATGCATATGGTTCAAAACCTCTAATTTTTTAAATGATCTGTTTAAAAAAAAAATTATGTAGATATTTCATCCAACTTTCAAAAGATGCTAAGATAAGATCCTCTTTTGAAAGGTAGGTCATCCGAAAAGAGAGTAGTAACGTGTAAACTTTCCTATTTTTTTAAACGTCTTACAACGAACACAAGGAAAATGTAACATGAAATGTGTATTATAACATGATAAAATTAGATTATATTAGTCAATTACTTATGTACAATTCATTACCGATCTTCTGGAGAACAACTTCAATCAAATCAACTCAAATGAAACCAAATCAAATCAAAACTTCATAACTGTTTATTTATTTAACTCCCGTACCACCTTCCAACCGCTTAAAACTTACTTCCACCACAATTTAAGTTCACCTATTATGTGCAGAGGTCGGTCCCGGGACAATGGGGGGGGGGGTCACCATGCCCTCCATTTAGTTTTATGATACAGCACTTTTCTTTATTCTATATTTCCCGATGTTCATCAGTTATGTTGGTGTGACTGTGTCATTCGTTAATCCATTACCTTGGTAACAACTGCTGTATGTTTTACTGTTACTTATATACCACGTAAAGAAAAAGCCATGAGAGTTGGGTGACTCCGCATACTAGCTTAATAAAAGTGTGAGTTCACCATTCCGTGTTAATTAATTAGCTAGTTAGTTAACTTCTAATTCACATAGCTACAACAATGACGTCCTAAGTTCGTCATCATCGTTTGCTTTCATTGATTTTCTAATAATCACAATTAAGTGGCTCACAGTATTGGAATCCATACATTTACCACACCCACCCCACCCCCTGTGTGTGTGAGAGTGTTAGTGTATTTGTTTGAGAAATACTCCAATTTAGCAATACTGAGCTGGACATTGGGATCAAAACGCAAAACGATGGCTTTACGTGATGGAAGCATACAATAAAATGACACCATGTTGTTGCTTGCAAAACACATATTGTGTGTTACGTACGTTACGAACGTTACGAACGTACGCTACAATGTACACAGACTGTGCGTTATGTAACCCTTTACTATAACACGTTAGCTACACGCTTACTCTTACGATGTCCTCCTACTTTCCGCGAGGTGTGCCATAATTCTCAACTCACATGTAAAAGCCATTTTATTCTTCAATGCGCCCAGCCATTGTTACTTCTTTATGTAGCAAATCTGTGATTACTACGCTAAGACTACTAACTGGTAATGCTGCTTAGATTTATTTCTATAGGGATTACATGTAATCTATCGTTGACCGGCTTAAGTTTGTGCCTATAGTCATTTATAGTGGTATATAGGAGAGATATTACAACTGTTCGAGATCTCGATAATGACTAAAAAGGAGAACTTTAAAGGAACGTACTGAATAATATCATTTGAAATTTACACAGTTAATACTCAGAATTAGTCCCCAAAAAAGTTCGTTAGTCTGAGACAAATTATTCCTGTCCATTTCAAAGAACTATACAAGTCATGTACGACGATTACTTAAAAGACTACGATGGATAAATAAGCGCCATTATTAACCCCATCCTCCTCCTCCGACCCATTTTGTCTCCAACCTCCACCGACACACACACACACACACAAGAATTGTTCAAGTAAAATTGTTATAACAAGTCATTTAAATGGTTTTAAGATATGGATTTAGACATGAAAATACTTAACAAGATTTCCACGCAATGATATTTTCTCCTCTTACAATCGTTTACTTTGAAGAAGTGCAGGCAGGAATGAGATGAATTTGTAGCGGTGCGAACGGTTCTTCATTTGACAGTTCCCGCTGCTCCTTAAAGTGATGAGACTTAGGCCCATATGTCGTTGCTATTTCGCACATAATCTTTTGGTAGCATGTAAGTGTTAATCCAAGGTTTGTTACCGCATTGTGTACAACTTCCTTGCCATGTCGGTCCATAATAGTCTAACCTTTTCTGGTAACTGGGATCTGTGTTCAAAAATTTGTCCAAAAGAGAACAGTGTGTGTCGTTGTTAAGAGGTCTAACGTACTGTTCTTCTTGACCGTAATTAATCAGTTTACCGACATTTCTCCATTTGAAATATTCAAGATATTTGTCGTCGTTGGCATTTAATTCTATCAAATAAACGGCCAGATCTGTCATGGTCTCAAATTGATCCACATGAATAAATGAATTCGGAGGTCCGAATTTCACATAATGTTCGTAAGGTGCTCCGACGACGATCGGGACGAGTCCCATCTCGAGAGCTCGCCAGAATTTCTCGGTGATGTAGTCGTCACAGCAACTATTTTCCAAGCTCAAATAAAATTTATAGCTTCCTAAAACCTCTAATATGGCTTGGTCGTTATTCCAAGGTACCTCCTGGTCCCCACATTTACCATATTTGTCAACGTGGACAAGTTGTTGAAAGTCGTCGACGAATCTTTTCCTACTCCAATGTAAAGTTTCACAATGACTCCCCATCCAGGCCACTAGTTTCGTCTTACCTTCCAAAAATTGACGAACGTCGACTTCAGGAGGTCGATCGGCACCGAACGGTTGATAAAATCCGTACGGATGAACGAAATCGGCATCTGATTTGTATGCATCAAACCAATCGAATGTATCGTTGCCGTATTTGGCGGGAGGTTGCACTCCGGGGACATAGAGAGGACTCTCCTCAGTAATCATGACCCACCTTTGCCCTTCCGTTCGGTTTCCGTGGACCCAGTCCCACATTTCGGGTGTCAACCATTCGTAGACATTGGTAAAAACGACCATATCATATCCTTGAATATCCTTAGCCTCGAGAGTGTAATTAACAGTCACGGAACAGTTCAAAGCAGGACACTCGACTTCCCTGGGAAATGTTATCAAATATTTGTAATGTGCAAATTCAGGGAAACTACAGAAGACTAGCCAATGCTCTCTCATTCCGTAGAGTATAATACTTTTGGTACATTCAGTATCGGCAGGCCATGAAAATGATGAAAAGAAACGGGCACTACGACTTCTAGTTATATCTCCCAATTGCGTTGTAGAGGGCAAATGAAAGTTACAAATGTAAAAAAGAACCAAGAGGTTTAAGCACAGAGAAAACACTGTCACACATTTCGCTTTCTTGACATTCAGTGGAAGCCGTTTCCTCGAACTGACGAGTCCACGACACGGTGCCAGACATTTTCGAAAAATGAGCCGAACGAGATCCAGAAGAGAAAATTCATTATCCATGTCGTCCAACGTAATGATGTCACTCGATTTTCTCTTACTACTTAAAGGCTTCTCTATCCGTTCCGACATAGTTCACCAAGAAAAGCAAACGTATGCGACAGAAAAAGAAGATGTGATCGTTGAACTGGCATACGTCGTTTCTGGTTTTAGCTAGGTGATGTTAAGATGCATTTCTGAAAACATCCTTCGGTAATCATCCAACTCTCTCCTTCTCATTCTTCTTTCTCCTCCCACGAAGTAGCATTCATCGCGGCGTTTCTCGCTGTGTCAAGAGTTTGCAGAACACACACAAGTCAGAATTGAGGGGAGTTCGAACAAAAGAAACCATCATAATAGTCTATAGATCTGAGGAAAATGGCTTGTTTTTTTGTTGTCAGCAAACACGAACTAAAAACTTCGCGAGACGAATTAAACAAAAGAAAACAACAATATGACAAAGAGAGAGAGAGAGACTTGTGTGCATGCATGGGTACGTAATACTCCGAAGACACCGGGAATCTAAAGTCCTTACTCGGTGTTGGGTGCGTAGTAGGTTTAAAGAGGATGATTGGTCCTGGATTAATTGTTAGTTAGCAGTCTTACCTCCAAAGCCAGAGGTATTCACAATAACTGACTCAGCGAGGAGTAATACGTGTTATAAGTCACTGATCGGAAATGGGTCGAAGAAGGAATGTTCACTACCTACTTATCTCGACTGATGAAGACCTGGACATTAACGAAAGTCTGAATACGAAGCGAAATGTCGGTAGAGTGAGGAGATAAGGTTGGGATGAAGGTTAAGGCTCACCAACCAGCTAAAACAAAAAGAAAATAGGGAAGCAGGTTCACCACGGGATGAACGTGTATTTCAATACGTCGATGCAAACATTGCTCCGATAGGGCCATCACTATCGTGTCATATAAACGCGCAGATCACGTGTTAAAATCTCGATGAGAGGGATCGAGGAGGGCTGAGGAGGGCGTTTCCCGGGGGTTGGGCTTTGGCTTTTGGATGAAGGGTAGTTCAGTGAAGGAAACATTGAAAGGGAGACAAATATTGACAAAATGGGTGACATTTAAGAATCATGATGAAATTACACCTGTTTAATGTTTACTAGATTGTCTCAGAGACAACATGACCAATAAGCCTTGGAGACCTTGGAGTATCCCCCAGACAGTAAATTCTCCAGTATATAACTTCAGGAGATAGTGTTTGTAGGGACAGTAGGCGCTACCTTCTGGGGGCGTCACAGGATTATCATCCCTCACCTGTTTATTCATCATGGCCGATGTATATTTTTTTCCAGGTATGACAGGGATGAGCAGCAGGGGTGGAACGACCTTTTCTCTACTGACGGTGGGCTAATATGCCAAATCATCCATTGGGGGGGGGGGGGGTGTAAGGTGACTTGGGTAAAATCGAGTATGCTTAGATCAGTGCAAACTGGCGCTAAATTTTGAAGGTTTTGAAAATGTCCATTTTGAAGAAGGCTGAAGAAGATTTCTCGACTGTTTATATTTTAGCTCCTATACATGTCACAATTATTTGGATGTACTGTACACTAGGAATTTTTGTAAACATTATTTTCTGTCATTGGGTGGGCGGAGTATTAGGGGGAGGGGGAGGTGCCGACCCCCCAATAGTATACGTGGTTGTGCCATGGATTTGTCGTTATGAATACCTAACATAGTAGGAAAGCTCCTTGTCTACTAAGAAATACCTGAAATTCAATATTTTGCAATTTATTTCATTATAATCGTCAATCTGATTACAGTGGTCAGTTTAAATCGACTTTTGCAGCTTTTAGGCTAATAACTTATATATTTCCGGGCCTGAATGAATGATAAATGAATTCACTGTATATACTATATAGACTATATAGACTACCTAGAATATATAGACTATATAGACTGCATAGACTATATAGACTATATAGATTATATAGACTATATAGACTACCTAGACTAAATTGACTATATAGACTATATATACTTTACAGACTATAAATACTATATAGACTATGTATACTGTATATACTATATAGACTATATATTGTATATAGACTACCTAGACTATATATACTGTATAGACTATATAGACTATATATACTACCTAGAATATATAGACTATATAGACTATATAGATTATATAGATTATATATATACTATGTAGACTACCTAGACTAAATTGACTATATAGACTGTATATACTTTACAGACTATAAATACTATATAGACTTTATATACTGTATATACTATATAGACTATATATTGTATATAGACTACCTAGACTATATATACTGTATAGACTATATAGACTATATATACTACCTAGAATATATAGACTATATAGACTATATATACTGTATAGACTATATAGACTAGATATATACTATGTAGACTGCCTAGACTAAATTGACTATATAGACTATATAGACTGTATATTCTTTACAGATTATTAGACTATATAGTCTACATAGTTAAAAAGTATATCACATGGTATTTTGTGTTGAAATAAGATACGAGGGTCAGACTTTGGCAATGCCTCTTCTTGATTGTCCGATCATGGTTTGTGTAATAGGCCCTACGTCAAATACTGACATACGAAGTCATCCACACTCACCACCCACCCCACCACACCCCACCCCACCACACCCCCTCCTTCCCCGGTTCTTCTTCCTCTTATATGTCGTCATTTGTCACAGAGATAGCCCTCAGAGCAAACAATTAACGCAGGGTTTCTTAAGTCACTTTCTGCGGAGGACCTCGGAGAGAAACACTGATTGGAGTTAAAGGCCAAGAGACCGGTAGCAAAATCTTACTACGTTGTACCCTAGATTGAGTACGGCAATGTGACAGGGTAGGCCGACAGACGGAGATCAAACCTAAGGTGCACAAGGGCCTGCCTGCCCGATTAATGCAAGATTGAGCGCCGATATTTGTGCTGGCTAGGCTGAAATCTTTTGCGGGCTGGATTCGGCCTAGCGGATAGCTTTTTAATAAACCCAGCTGGGACGGGATGACAGTATACATAAACAGCGCTTTAGCTATACCCACCACCTGTGCACTTAAACACAAGGTATCTCTTTTGTCAGAGCTCATAGAGCGACGTTTGGCATTAACCCCAACCAAGAGTAAGGCACATTTTGCGATAAAAAAATGAAGTTAGGATGGAAGTAATTTAGTGTTGTCTTGAGATTTATATTTGAACGCCGGACAAATGTCTGCAACTTACGCAACGACGATTATTTGACCTTGCTTTAAACTAGGTTGAAAATGTGAATATTCATGAGCCATGGAATCGGTGTGCACGAACCAGTATGTAGCACTGTAGGCCCGGGCCTACATTTTTTTTGGCCAAGTTATCTTTTTTTTTAAAAACACCCATAATTCAAATCGATAAGCTTGCTGGACGAGTTTAAGAGTCTATAGACAAGAAAAACTATTGAAATGAACGTAGCAAGAATATGGCTAAATTAGGTGACCTATTCTTCTGTCATCTAGGCTTTCATTTCTATCGCGTGCCGTTTTATTCAACACTCTACCCGCCGAAAAAGACTAGGATCCGATCTTGTCAGTTTTTTAACATGTAGTTAAGAACCCGTTTACGCAGATAATATTTCAGTTGAGAAAACAGTTGAGAAATTTGCATCAGATTGCAATCGTCGGATACCTCTCGCCTTCTCTTATTAGGCTAACTTAAACATTTAATAGCTACAGTTGTATCAAAGACAATTACTGGCTATAGTTATATCAAAGACATTTCAGGCCTATCTTTGTATCTATAAGTATCAGAAGTTGGAACGTAAGACTACTCTGTACGTGTACCTTGCTAATTTTAAATACATTATGTAGTATTGAATTAGACATTTAATAGCTACAGTTGTATCAAAGACAATTACTGGCTATAGTTGTATCAAAGACATTTCAGGCCTATCTTTGTATCTATAAGTGTCAGAAGTTGAAACGTAAGACTACTCTGTACATGTACCTTGCTAATTTTAAATACATTATGTAGTATTGAATTACGTACTATTTTAACTCATTTGTTTTTTGGGTTTAAAAGTGATATTGAATGAGGTGTCTCAAGTTAGCAGGAGGCCAGGGAACCAGAATGAACACTCGGGAAGGGCCGTTTCCGGCCATCTGGGGGGTTTGTAAAACCAAAAATTTTCTTGTACGCTCCGCGCCAACCGATGGTGGCGCTCCGCTCAGATAGTCGTGCCTACAACTTTGAAAATCCATATCAATCGCAAAAGGTGCTACCCCCCCCCCCCTTTCAAATTCCTGTCTACGTCGCTGGCCAGGCAATGATCAACCGAAGTTTGGCAGAGTCAAATTTTTGAGGTGGGGGAAGGGAGGTGGTAGTAGGGGGTAGTTACACTAAAAGGGTTGTTAACATCAGCTAATTCACCAAATCGATGAAATATCAGCTTCCAAAACATGACTCGGAATCATAAAATGACTTACCGTGGTCTTGGATAAGGTCTATATCATTTTTCCGTAGAACAATATTTTCTTTTTCTTTTTCTTAATTTTTTTTGGTCCATTTCATACTAACTTTTATCACTAGGAAGATGACCACTCATTGTCAATTAGTGAAATTTTAAAATTACGTGAAAGTAATTATACATTATTATAACTAGGCCGACGTTCTCCTCGAGTTTACAAGTTATAGGTTTGACCCAGATGCGAAGGTGAAGCTCGCCACAAAACTGCGACTCTCCCATTTCTATCTTGAACGCGTCGCGTTTTAGGAAACACCAAAGCCCGTCAGTTACGCCAAATTTTCACACATAACTGGACCAGACCACGCACAATATTGAACTTTGTAGCCTAGTTGAATTAATCATTTGCCCAGGCCTGACATAATTGTCAGGCTATAGTGCAGATTAAGCTAGATCTAGGTTTGGTATAGGCTAGGTTTACGCTTCTCATTTTCTCTTGGCATTTAACTAAGAACTGGTCATCAGTATGAAATATACATTTGACCATTAACTACGCATAAATATTGATGGTACTTGACAATTCCATGATATATACATGTGAAGGTTCCATGTCAATTCCATGTTTCCCCTTGGAGTATATAGGGGAACAATTAAATAACTTTGACCTCTGACCTTTGGTTCCGGTGGTCTGCGAGACACAAGGATTCACCCTGGAGTACCTTCCAACCAAGTTTGAAGAAAATCGGTCCGGCCGTTTAGGAGGAGTTTTGACACAAATTTGGAGGACACACGCAAGCTCACGCGCACACGCGCTCACCCACACTCCCTCACATTTCTGATGTGGGGTGAAGTACAATGTCGCATATCCCTATGATATAAGATAATAATATTTATGTCCTCTATCAACGACTTCTTTAATTTGAGTCATTTCCGACTGTTTTCAGTTCACACCTGACGAAGATTTTATCATTGACACTTTGCCTGGCCATCCCAACATTGTCTATGGTTGTGGTTTCTCTGGTAAGAGATTTTCTCTCCTATCAATACCGATATTTCAACTATGATAAACCATTATGTCCAAGATATTATCTCGTATGCAGCATGAACTCAGAACCAGACGTGGCATGTTACCAAGGCCATCTACGTTAAATCAAAATCATTGTAACTTGAATCTACGTACAAGCAATACATACGAAACAAAAGAGTTGGATGATAATGCCAGGAATCTTTATATATATATATATATATATATATATATATATATATATATATATATATATATATATTATATATAAATATATATATATATATATATATATATATATATATATATATATATATATATATATATATATATATATATATATATATATATATATATATATATATATATATATATATATATATATATACCACCCGTAATGCCACAGGCCTATAGAGAGTACACACGAAACATCTATCAACTTCAAAATTATTATCAAGGAGGACATTTTCAAAGTTAATCTCATATTTTTTTTGCTACCTTTCCGAATTTTGTTATTCACCTATAAGGGAGGGGAAACAAATAGAATGACCAAAATGTATTTACTCCCTCACCTTAAAACATTATGAAGAAACTAACACAGAAAATGTTAACCAAGATCAAACTGATTGGTTTTGGTTCAATTATTTCAGTAGACAAAGAGTCAAAAGGATGGAATATTAAGCAGAAGAATAAGCACATTACATTTAACATTTGCTGTATTGCTACTTGAAGAAAGAAATAAAGAAAGAGAGAGAAAAATATGCCCGTATGTCTTCTTATGTTCTGCAATCTCCCAACAACATACATTCATAAAAAGTGTTGATCACATTTCTACGGAAGCTTTAAAGGGCCATCAACATAAGAAAAACTTTTCCCCATAAGTTGACATTTTTCAGTAAATTGTTTAGATAACAAGATAATATCTTATTAAAAATCAGAGAAATGTTGGATTGCTCAGTTGCTTTAACTGAGCAATTGAACAATTTTCTGCAAAATGTTTAATTGACAACCTATCATATCTCGTCAATTCAACATTTTTCTACAAAATGGCCAATTGTTCACTTCATTTCATCTGAGTAATTGAACAATTTTCTGCAAAATGTTTAATTGACAACTTATCGTATCTTGTTAATTCAACGTTTTTCTGCAAAATGTTGAATTATTCACTTCCTTCCATCTGAGCAATTGTTCCTAAATTATTTCTTAAGGCATTAACTACATGCCATCAGTCATAATTCGCAAAATATACAACAATTTAAGGAGTTTTGAGACAAGTTTGCTGTTATTGCTGATAGTTTTTTATGCAAAGATTTTCACTCATCCCAGTTGCGAGTGCAAGATAGATGCTCTTTCAACCCTTAGATTTTCATTGTGTAAAAGATCGCTTTGATTTTGGCAGTGCAATGGAGTAATGGCTTTTTTATTTTCGCACACCAATCTGCAGCTTAAAGATAAGAGAAAGAATTGGAAATATGTACGAAGTCGCACTAATCGAGTAGCGGTTCAAAGTAGCAGTGAGGTACTGTATAGTCTTAGGACTCGCGAACACCTAACTACTGTATAGAATATACCTAGTACTAGAAGAGCCCTGTGTAACAGATGCTTGGCTATCTTCTAATGTATTTTGCAGATGTTTTATGTTTAACTGTTTGAGACACCAAAGTAGGCATATATGCTTATTTATGATCATGCGACATGTTTTACTTCCTTCATCACTTACCTTTGGTGGAAAGTAGTTTACATTTCATACTGCACAGAAAAATAATAGCAATTATGAAGCACATGTATCTGCCTAACTATAACCTTTGTTCATAGAAAGTATTGATGTTGTAGATCTGTACTACGGGGACTCAAACAGTGATCATAGTGGCGAGTGAATTTTGCGTTTTGGCGAGTAGCTTTTTAGTCACGGTCGCCAAATAGCGAGTAGTTTTAATATATTTGTTGAGGCCTGAAAACTTTAAACATAATTTCTCATGGTAGAAATCATGGATACTTTTCATACATGGTATATGGATTTGTCATATTGAGTAATTTAGACTCTTTTGGGGGGGGGGGGGGGAGGGGGAATTTGGATTTGCCATATTGAGGAATAGATCTGTACTATGGGGACTTAAACAGTGATCATAGAGGCGAGTGAATTTAAGGAGTTTTGAGACCACTTTGCTGTTATTGCTGTAGTTTTTATATGCAAAGATTTTCACTCGACCCAGTTGCGAGTGCAAGATAGCGGGCGGGGGGATTTGGATTTGCCATATTGAGAAATCCTGTTGCTTTGAGGTCAAATATCATTTGAGGTCGCCAGAAGTCAAACTCTGAAAACTCGTTTACATCTAACGATGGGAATCGTGGATACTTCTATACTAGGTGTGTGGTTGCATCACATTGAGTAAAAGACCCCAATTGTTTTTGGTGGAGGTGTGTATTGCCACGTACAGTAGACTGACCTGGGTTTATCATGCCATGGTGTAATTGTACATCAAAATGGTGGTTCGGGCCATTTGCATTGTAACAACTAGTTCTGGTTACTAACAAACAGAAGAACAGAAGAACAAGAAGAACAAACAGAAGAAAACAGAAGTCTAGTGTAATGAAGACATCGAAACCTCAATGCATTTTGCATTCTGGGTAGTAACTCAATCACGTTGTTTTTTTTCGGTAAACACATTTTGAGTAGTTAAGTTTAGTTCAGTAGAAAAAAAATGGATCAGGAGGGACACTCAAGTCCCCATCAAGGATCCTATAGGAGAGAGTGAAAAAAATTAAAGACAAACACACTCAAACCCGATTACAATGCTTAACGTGCTTGTCCAAAGCATTCTTAAACCCATTCACACTACTTGCAAGTACAATTAATTACTCAGGCAATCCGTTCCACTCATTCACAACCCTATTTGAAAAAAAAGTTATGCCGAATATTAATCCTACTTTGTGACTTTTGGAGTTTAAGACAATGACCTCTGGTACTACTACTATTAGCAAACATGAAGAAGTCAGTCTGTATCTGACCTCGATACAGAGTAGGATAGAATGTCGTGATGTAATATCCTATTAAACTTATTTGCGAAGTCATAAGATCCTGGCATTACCAGCTATTTTCTTTTTGTCTAGATATGATCATGTCCATGATGTAAGCACTCTTAAAGTCCTAGTATGCCTTCAAACAAAGTAATACGTCAACAGGACAAATATTCTGTTTTTTCTCTTTATTTCCGAACTTCACATAGGAATGCCACTTTACCAGTCCTTTGATATGAAAACATAACATATAGTCAATGTTTTCTTCCGAAAACACCACAAATAACCGTTAAATTTCAAACAGTTTGAAATTTGTTCGCATATCAAATTCAAATATTTGCGTTCTTTGAAAGATTATTGGACATGGGATTAATGACAGATTTAATTACAGAAAAACATTATCTTTATGCTGGTAATTATATCTTACGTTTAATGTATTTTTATAAATGCATATTAGTGCTTTAAAGGGTAAGGCTTGTTCCATTTGGCTCTCTGGCCGTGATTTCTTGTCGTGAAGTGGGAAATTTCAAACCACCTCGACTTCACAGCGAGAACAAAATGGCGGAATTGTGATCGTAATTTAGACTATAGAAAAATAAATTTGGACGATGAGCTTGAAGAAGGTAGTTATTCCTTTTGTTTTTATAACAATGAGGTAAAAGATGTGAACTTTTCTAATCCAATGAATTCAATATTCTCCATAATTATGGTCGAAAATACAGTATTTTTATTGAAATTTAGAGTCTTTTGTACATGTTTGGGCTTCTGCGTACGATTATCGTACGAGCTGTATTGCATCATTTTTGTGCAGCATGTATAGTACACGTAAAATGAATGTAGCGGTGTTCTCTATAGTTGTGATCACGGTAATCAGACAGTCAGTGGAATGGACCAATATTTTACAGTATAACCTAATTAAAGTGACGATCCCATCTCTCTGTCATGCTCAGTCAAAAGACAAAAATATTAAAATTGATTCACTTTATTCTGAAAAATTGAGAATGATTAGTTCTCCTGTCTCAAGAGTACACATAAATTACGATAGGCCAATATAAATTCGAAAACACAAATCGCAAGAAACAATTATAAAATAAGAATCTCGATATTGTGATTAACGATTAAAAAATCGTTTCTCTGTCAAACGCAACATTAGCGTTCTCATACTTTGACAACATGTTTGAAAATTTATTTATCGTTTTTTAAGGTCTACTTCTTAGGGCCACCAGACAATCCTTTTAAGCTGCTTTCCACTTAGAAAATTCTTTCCTACCTCGTTTTCTGTTGTAGAATATACGCGTTGACGAAGATTGGCTGCCCTTGAAAGAAAGGTTTTCAATTAAACCCAAGTTTTAAAAGTTAAAATGATACCAAGAACGTTTTTTGGTAAACATCCCAAACTTTGAGGATTTTTCATTTCAAAATAAGGCAAAGAACCCTTCTCAAATTTTTGGTACAAACAGCTAGGGTGGTACTAAATCTCCCCCCCCCCCAAAAAAAACAGATTTTTTTTTTTTTTTTCTTCAACATGACGCGTTTTGAGTTATGGCTGTCAAATACGACCTCTTTTGTACATCAGAGCAAGTTTACTACCTCCTAAATTAATATTGAGAAATGCTAGAACCCTGAAATTTGTAAAGGTGTAAGAAATTTATACTTATAATTAAAGTAGAAGACCCTCACAGCTCTAACATGGTTACGTTGGTATAAAATTGGCATCAAAACCCCTTCCTCATGCTGAATCGCAGCATGAAATAGCAACTTTAGAGCTGCACAACTTGCAAATATATTATAGGAAAGCATTTTTATCATTATTTGTATTGTTTGTACTAGACATAATAACCTCTGAAAGAATCAAGTATCCCCTAAAGTAATGGTTTAAAAATAGCACATGTTTCAGTAGTGAAAATTACCAAAATCGTATATTTTGACACAGTTAACCTAACTCCACAAGACAATGTTTTTATAGATTAATTTTTTAATTCCTATTCTTTGGGATAGACTCTATAGGCATCTGTAATAGAAAGGTATAGTAGAATGTTTAATTGCTGAGAAATGAGACCTCAAAAATCAAGAAAATGCAAAAATGACGTCACGGTGGGGACAAATTGTGGAATTTCAAAGTGTGATAAATCGGCCAATTTTGAAGCAATGTAACTGAAATTTTCAGAATATGCTTATTTTATGGTGTTCCAAGCATACAATAAATTTGGGAATCTTTAAATAATGTCGAACTACAAGATACTCCGAATTTGGTGATTTGATATGGAATGAACCTGATATGATTCTACCTGAATGGTAAAGTATTAATTTCTTGTATCATGGCAGAGATGTATACGTTATCAGAGAATCGTTGATAATCTGAAAACGATCCAACGAAAGAAATGCAGTGACTCACTAAGTGAGAAATATAGAAATAACGTGTCACCTCTAAGTTGGTATAAGCTTCCACATATTAATATGATCAGAACCGCACGGGGCATGTTATCAAGGCGGTCTACGTTAAATCAATATCTTTGTAACTTGATTCTAATTTAACTCAGGGTTTTATTGAGGGAGTTCGATTGTTTTTTCCTTGTTGCATATGCCCACACTTATCACTTAAAAAACAATTCCTTAACAAATCTTGTCTAGAGGGGCTATATCCTACTTATACCCCCCCCCCCCCCCGCCTCCCCCCGCTCCGCCAGACTGACACACACAAAAGTACAACAACACAAATCCTGGTGTACAGTACACATAAATTCATAACATGTAACTGCAGTACAATTTCTTCAACATTGTTTCTTTCAAAAGTTGCAACTATAACTACACTTTGCATCTAAGCAGCCCGATTTTTACCCAATTTATTTTTAACGGGAAGCAGAGATCTCCCTTTTTCAGACCTCTCCCATCTCCATAACAAACATGGTGGTTGCGCGCCTGCTCTTTCTTTATAAATTAACTTTAATAAAGGGTGTGAAGACTCGCGCAAATAGAAACGTCTAATGCCGGTACTCTGACCTAATTTCGAATGAAGTGTAACAGAAGTGTTAAACACCACCATCGATCCCAGAAAATACACACACAACTTGCTACCGTCGGTAATTAGACACAAGTGTACAGTCAGTACATACAGCTGCGGTCAATACCCACAGCACAGTGTACAAACGGTACAGCGATGGACATCTCAGGTCCAGCTAAAGATAACAAGGTATCACGTTTCACTGTCTGCATTTGTAGCGACACGAACAAAACGTCACTTGCAAGCAACAAAAGTTACCTTTTTCAGATGGCCGCACGCGGTTTGGGGCGAGTCTTCAATGCCTTTAAAACCCGGAACTATTGCTTTGTACTTGGGCTTGTAGTTATTATTACAATGTTGCCAGACAATGATCAATCGAAAGTTTGGCAGAGTCAAATATTTGAGGTGGGGAAGGGGAGGGGGAGTGGGGGGTAGTTACACTAATAGGGTTGTTAACATCAGCTAATTCACCAAATCGATGAAATATCAGCTTCCAAAACATTACTCGGAATCATAAAATGACTTACCGTGGTCTTGGATAAGGTCATTTGCCTATACGTTATAGGAATAGTCATCATATTTTATTATATTTCATATTGTTTATAATCATGATTTTCGAGGCAAACTTTTAAGAGGCGGTAGTGAGTGCAGGTTGGCTATACGTTTTTATTTTATTGTGTTCTAGACATTAGATTTTAAGAAATAGAGATCTATCAAAGAACGTGACACTATCTTGTTATTTTCCGTAGAACTTGAATGTTTATAATTAATAATTAGCCTTGATCCAACCAATCAAATCACTAAAAAAAATGATTGACCACCAACCAAACTAAACGACCGTTAAAAACGTTTGAACTTGAATATGAACGCTTTGTATACTCTAACCTTGCCCACGAATTGTCAATCATCGAAATTAAACGTTTTCTGGGTTGTGTATCAAACGGATAGTACATTGGTAATCCGATATTTAAGCTCACAACCCGCATCATCTTGCATATCACCCTGTTTCCAAGTATTAAATTTGTTTCCATGATGTAGTTACATCCGTCCTGTCCATATCATATTTGTCTACAATAATCATCACGTGGTGAGATCACGGTATGACTGGCAACGTTAGAAATGATCTCCGTAATATTGAACTCAACTTTCCCGTCCCACTTTCTACCCATTCAATCCCCATGCCCCTCTGCGTCCGCCCAAGGAGCATGCTTTCCAATACAATGATGAGCAAGAGGGTAATCCACGGAGTTACATATCTGAACGCCAGCATAACATTGATTTCAAAGGAACAAATGTATTATTACCGTATCTATGCAATCTGGCAATACCATTTTTTTTTAAGGTGACATGACTACCTTCCTTTTTTAAACGCTATACTGAACAAAACTAGGCTGGAAGTCCTGACTCCAGAATCATACTTTTAACAGTAATAAATTTATTGTGAAATTTTCCTCTTTTTTAAAATTAATTTTGGTCCATTTTATACTAAGTTTAATCGCTAGGAAGATTACCACTCATTGTCAATCAAGGAAATTAATGAAAGGAATTATACGTTATTATGAATAATCCGACTTTCTACTCGAGTTTACAAGTTATAGGTCAGACCCGGATGCGAAGGTGAACCTCGTCACAAAACTGCGACTCGTCGCGTGGCGCGTCGCGGGTGGCACCAAAGCCCACCAAAGCCCGTCAGTTAGGCCAAAGTTTCACACATAACTGGACCAGGCCACGCACAATATAAAACTTTGTAGCCTAGTTGAATTAATCATTTGCCCAGGCCTGACATAATAGTCAGGCTATAGTGCAGCTTAAGCTAGATCTAGGTTTGGTATACGCTAGGTTTACGCTCCTCATTTTCTCTTGGCATATAACTAAGAACTGGTCATCGGTATGAAATATACATTTGACCATTAACCACGCATACATATTGATAGTACTTGACAATTCCATGATATGTACATGTGAAGGTTCCATTTCATTCCATGTTTCCCCTTGGAGTTATAGGGGAACAATTAAATAACTTTGACCTCTGACCTTTGGTTCCGGTGGTCTGCGAGACACAGGGGTTTACCCTGGAGTACCTTCCAACCAAGTTTGAAGAAAATCGGTCCGGCCATTTAGGAGGAATTTTGACACAAAATTGGGGGACACACGCAAGCTCACACACACACACGCGCGCACGCACCCCCCACACTTCCTCACATTTCTGATGTGGGGTGAAGTACAATGTCGCATATCCCTATGATATAAGATAATAATATTTATGTCCTCTATCCACAACTTCTTTAATTTGAGTCATTTCCGACTGTTTTCAGTTCACACCTGACGACGATTTTATCATTGACACTTTGCCTGGCCATCCCAACATTGTCTATGGTTGTGGTTTCTCTGGTAAGAGTTTTACTCTCCTATCAATATCTATATTTCAACTATGATAAACCATTATGTCCAAGATATTATCTCGTATGCATGAACTCAGCTATACGTTACAAGTTATAAACGAATGAGATATCAGCAGCCATTTCAGAGCCCTGTTCCATATCTCAAGTCCACTAATTCTAATTCGAGAGCTGGCAATATAGTACCCATCGATAATTAAAGTGGTTATTGCATTATGAACGTCTAAGACATTAATATCATATTTTGTCTACAATTGGTGTCTAGAACAACTTTCAAATTTGATTTCTTCCTATTTTGTTTGATGTGTGTATGTTATGTTATCCTTCGTTATGATGTATGATGATATGATAAATATTTGTACATTTGACTTAAATTATTGATTATATAATAAATTTTCCTCGAATAAATAAATTAAACCCATTTCATCAGGAACACAAAAAAAAAAATTTTTCTTGCAGGAAAATATGTTGACTTTTACTTCGTTAATGCTGAAGACTACTCAATATGCTATACATTTTTATATATGCATTGTATATTCATAAATGCCCCAAAAAGTTGTGATGGTTAATAAGTTAAGTATCATATCAATACAACTAAAGTCATTCATCTTACATGAATTTCGTAATGTATCGTTTGTTCATAAAGTTTGTCATATGGTTTGCCTCTGTTGTTTCATTCCGGCTTTGAAGAAACAATATTTGATATTTAATAAAATAAATTTAATAATTTCACACTCATGACACTTATATCACAATGCTAACAGTAGCAAATGTTAAATAATTAAAAGATCATATCAAGGATGTAAGGTATTATTTAATGTTCTTATTGTTTTTTTGGTTTTTTTTGTAACATGACCTGCTAGGTCACGGATTCAAAATGGCTCCAGTTACCGGGAGAGTCCTGGGAGAGATGGCTCTAGGAGAGAAGATCTCGTATGATGTTTCATCCTTAAGCATGAAGAGATTCCCAACTGTAATTGCTTCCAAATATTGAGAAGAACCTGTACGAATCATCAATCATTACTAAATGTGGTAATGAGATTAGAAAACATGACCACCTGGGTTTGATGACATCATGGGCCATGGCAGACTTTACTTTCATGTAATAATAATAATAATAAGAAGAAGAAGAAGAAAGCGCTTTTATCCAGTTAAAAACAACTGCTCAGTAGCGCTGCAGGAGCAAAGTACCCAAAATGGACACAACAGTTATTATACAAATGGATACGCATTCATGAATAAGAACGTCTTGAGTTCTTTCTGGAAAGTTGACACATGCTGGATTGTTTTCAGATGTAAAGGGAGACTGTTCCAGAGCTGTGAAGCTGATCTAGCAAAGCAACGTTCCCCATAGGTGGAAGTGCGAACAGTAGGAATGTGTTTTTGTTTCTTCAATACGAGCTTCTATATTATGCTGGATACATTTTAATGACAGATTGATCAGTGAATCTTAGCATGTACACCTTGGTTGTTTAAAACTGTATTCTGGATACATGATAGTCTTAATTATCAGACTGATGTATAGTATAAACAAAACCACTTGCATTCAGGGTGAGTGATACACGTTTATACGTGTGAGATTTCAACAACAACAAAATGAGTTTATTTCGTTGACATATTTCGTTGACATTGATTCAATATCGAAGTAGATTTGTATTGAAATGTTACCAGCACTTTTTACTGAAACTGGAATGTACATGATTCAAAATATATGAACTTTAAAAAAAACGGTTGACTTTGATGCGATGATGCGATGATAGTTTGATTAGTAAATCTTCAACGAATGACAAATTTAATACCCTCAATATATTACAATTAATTAACTGAAATCAAGCGTTTAATTCCAAGGTGCAGCAATTTGAAAGATGATGGTAATTTGAAGAACGGAAACGTTTTTATTTTAATTTTTTAATGTTTCACGACAAACCTTTAAATGATCTTGACTTATTTAAACCGTAAAATGTCCAATTTATGAAATTTCTTGAAGGGCGTTTTCTATCAAGTTCATTTGTGTATATGTGATTCAGTTCTGAAAGTATTCAAGTTATGAAAAACAATTAGGGAGTTAATGATGACTCGGGTGAAGAAGGTATATTAATATGTTAATTAGTATGTTAATTAGTATAGGAGATGAACAAAATACTGAAATGCGGTCTAATACATTCTATAACATTCAGCTAGAAAAGGTTAGCCTTTTCAATAAGACTATATTGTGATCAGACATATGCACATATATGTTTGAACATAAGTTCTGAAAAGAATGATTTCATGAAAACAGTTAAGGATAAAGCTATGTGACTTATAACTTATAAGTAATGTTTTATATTGCAGGAGATGCACGCTTTTCAGTAAAATATTCCATGTAAAGAAATACGGTATATGAGATGAGAAGATACTGAAATAAGTTCTTTGAAGTATATACAAATAAATTGATAACTTTAACTATATACATAATACTAACCTTTTCATACATGCACATATGTTCAATATCATTTAATTTTTCAGTTGTTTTCTCTATAGAGTTCATGTTCGTGTATGTGTGATTCATTTATGATAACAAAATGGTGAAATAAGTTACCAATTTAAAGATATAAATGTTACTTCAGGTAAGGAAATTATATTAAAATATATAAAATATTAATGAATTATATTTGTATTCATCACCGCATCTAACGAGTGTTGCTCCAAATAAGATTTATTTTCTAATTTATCAAATTAAGGCAATTATTTCACCAAATTGAATCCTTCTAGTGATGCCATTTCTTATGTTAGTATAAATCCACCTGTAAATTACAATTAGAAGAGTTTTAACATTTTTCGCCTTTTAATGTTCTCTTCATATGGTGTCACAACATTTATAAAAATCTACTCACAAAGCTACTCATCATTCCATTAGGTAAATGTTGAAGTAAATGATAACTGCATACTATATAAACATTGCATATCAAACGTGTAAGCTTCCTTTTAGCATATTTCTCCCTGGTTGAGGAGTCACGTGATTTTAGTGTCTTTATTTCCTGCACTAATAACCCTACGTTTTCAATATTGTCATAATGATTTGGAAACTTGAGAGATAATTGCAATAAACCTCAGTGATTCACGCCCATACACCTACCACCAAGTCAACACCTCACCCTTATATGCAAACGACTTCAAGATGCAATTAATTTATTAAGTCTCGAATCTGTGATCACATCGATCTTAAAAGTGTGACTAACAAGTAATTTTATCAGATTTCCGAAATCGATTTAGATGCAAGTTTATGCATAACGTTGACAATTTGTCTGATAAAGAATTACCCACACACAACCCAGTCATCGACCGTACTCGTTCGAAAGTACTCGGATGACAATAGCAAGTAATCTAATTTATCTTCAGATTTACAATGTCGATATATAAAACTACAAAATAAAAAGAACTTAAAGCTGAATTAATTTCACTGAATCTGGATAATCGCTAACACACACCATTCACATAATATACTATATTACGCCAATCAATCGCATCCTGATTATTGCCGTTATTGACTATATATGTTGCAGCTATGTATGCAGTGTTTTTTGTTTATTATTATACTATATCCTTTTTTATGTTTATTTGTTAATTAGTTGGTTATTATTTTAACACCACCCTAGGCCTATGACCATAAAATATTTTAATTAGCATTAGTATTAGTATTCGTTATATCAGACGACGGGAAGACATTACCAAAACCAAGGGGTGTTTCGGCATCAATTCAAAACTTAAAATTGAAGTAACTGTCGGTATATGTGCGACTGACGCCAACGTTAACGTGCTATACAGTTTGTTACATCGGTGGCCCAGCCAGTCTTCAAAGGAGTGAGTGGTGTATATTGCCAGCTTGTTCGCGTCTTACCAAATTCCCGCAGGTTAAGTTTTTTTTTCCATCAAGGTGTTTAAGAGGGGGAGAGGTAAGAAGTGGTGTGGCAAATTCTACCCCGACTGATTTCGGTTGGGGCATGAACCTTAGTGGATGGGTCAGAAGAGGATTAAAGATGATAAAAACAAAATTGGTGTGTCTCCCCCCCCCCCCCTCCGACCCCTCCTTTGTGCGCACTTCGCTGAATACCAAAGTTGCAACGGTGGGCGATACGTCAACTGATCAAAGGTTTTAGGCAAAGTGAACAGTCGAAAGAACACGTTTTATAAGTTTACCGTATTTATTTACTCTTGTTATTATAATAATAATGAAACAATCTCATTCTACCTTTCTATTTTGTCTAATATCATGTATATTATGAAACTCTATGCCATCTATAACTTTATATTTAATATTGCATTGAACAAACTAAAATCAATTAGTGCGGTAATTTATTGTTTTTCTACTTTGTTTTGTCCTTCATTAGGAGCGGGTGTTTTACTCGATACTTTATCTCTCTTTCGCTCTTTTCGTTGGACCATTTTAGCAGCACGTGATCGAAGTACTTCCGGTGGTAGAGGTTGGGTTTCGTCAATACTGGATGTCTCAGAATCAGAGTCGGATTCTTCCTGTTCACTGTTGTACCAAAAAGGCAAAAAAAATAAGAGAAACTAAACATTTGATTCAATAATATAATAAAAATTAATCGATAAAAGAATGTAGAATCGTTCATATACGCAAGGTGTTTACGTGGGTAACCGATTGGTGTAAGTGGGTAACCGATGGGTAAACCTGGACTTAACTCCAACCATTTTGGTGCAGGCTAGCCAGGTATGATCGTTCGCCCTTTTTTTCACATAACGTATACAGTAGACTACTGTAGAAGTAGGTAACTATAGAGGATGGTTATACATATTGTGCGAAATCAGAATTTTGGGCACATACACCAATGCGTACGAAGTGACTCTAAGTTTCCTTTTGTTGCGCAAAAGGTATTGAAATGCGCATAAGCAATCCGGCTCTAAGACGTATTCCTGCGTCGTGTTTAGCCAATTACTAGAAAAAAAAAGACATTTTTATCGGGTAAAAATGCTGCCAAAGTAAAAATCAACGTAAATTAGTGTCAATGTGTTTAACAATATGCCTTTTACCAGAATTTACTGCATTGTCATTCCTAAAGCCCATACTCTTGTATCAATAACTACATGCCAAAAAAAATTTATGGCGAGGTTTTTCAGCTGCGTAAACCTCCTGGAAATCTTCTATGCAGGTTAATTCAAGAAGTTACAACAACTTCAATGAAACCGTGTAGTCTTTCTCTGTTAACTTTTGAAAAAGACAATTGTGACTGCAATTACTTACACTTGCTCAATGGTTGGAGGTAAGATGTGGACGCTAGCAACACTGACGGGTCGTAAACGGGCCGCTGTAATACTGGCAGCTTGTTTGGCGTTTTGTGCTTGCTGACCTGGGTCACCTTTCCCGGATGCCTCCTGGAAATGGAAAGAAAGTGCTTAGCAAGATATACTTAAGTGAGATATTTTGTATCCTTTCTTAACGTACAAGTTTGACATTGCAAAGTATAGTGATATAAGGATAAAGAAGGCACTTTAGGAAGAGATTATGTAACAAATGTCTTCTTTTCTTTTCTAAACGATCGAAAGGAACGGAAAGCGGAGTTGCAACTCCACATGTGGGTGGAAGGCGTTTTTTTTTGGGGGGGGGGCGGGGGTGGGGTGGATGAGGTTGGAGTCGGGTACTTAAGTTAATAAAGAAACGTGTACACATGACAGTTTTAGATGATATTATGGACTGGTGTCGATGAGAAGAGGAGATACTGGGATACATTGGGGAATTGAAAATCCGGCAATCTTCTGAGAGCTTGCACTAAGTCCTGTATATATGATATCACATCAATTGTTATAGTGTTATCATACAAAAGACTTTTACAATAACTTTACTTACTTTCGCTTTTTGATATTTCTTAATTAACAGAAACTCGTTGGCAAGTTGTTCAATAAGGCCAAGGTATGATAGAGCGTTGTCGTTGGTGATGCCATCCGAGCAGCCAAGTTTTTTTCCAAAATACTGCTATCATCACATCCAATACGTCGACATATGCCGATGACGCTAGACTTGACCAAGTCTAATCTTTTGTTTGTCTTTCTCATGGCATTCTCGTTGGTAGATAGTTCTTTGGTCAGAATACTACACTTACCCTGAAAACAGAATCAATGACGAAACATGTTACAAATTGGAAAAATGAATATTCATACCTATACGGCACAGTTATGCGTTCTATAGCATGAACGCGGATATATGAACCTTTCCGTATTCGATCAGTCTAAGTTATATTTTATCAGTATAGGCTATGTGTGTGTGTGTGTGTATGTGTATATTATGTTCAAACGAGTATAACGTCGGATCTTCCGTCGGTTATTGGAAACCCATAGTTTTATTCAGCCTTTTAAGACCCTATACTTAAAGTTCACGGCACCCCTTCCTCCTGGCCCTCCCATCTTCCCTTCCCCCCCCCCTTTCTCATAAAAACAGGAATTTCAACATCCATCGACATTGAAACAAATGCAACGTACTGCAATGTAAACGATATTTGGGGGCGACATTGTTATCCGAGGTGCTGACCTATAACTGTTCCTTCAAGACATAGATAATGCTGTCAAGTCACTTTCATTCATGCATGTCCCTTCTCTGCTTACGTTTTGTTTCCTCAAAACGTTCAGCAAAACCACAAAAAAATTAATGTTGTCATTTTCCTTGAAATGAGCGGTTTAATGGCCTACCTCTAGCCCTTTCATAATCTTCCTCCTCTGATCACTGACGACCAATCCTTGTTCCTTGAAGACCAGCATATCTTCGCTCAATCCTTTGATGTCTCTCTGGAAACATTCGATGTCATTGTTTAATTCGTTGACATAATTAAACAGAGCGAAGTTAGCGTCCTCCTTTTGAATAAACTTTCGAACCAGGATATCCAAATCTGATTGTTTTTCGATTTCAATAATTCTTCCCATTGATGCCTCAAACTGTTTCATTTCTTCGGAATAAGATGGTGGATGTGCGATCGCGAGTTCCTCGGCTGGATTGTATAAAAGGATAAGGCAGTTGGTTATTGAGTTTTCGAAAGGTTACTCTATTGCCTAAAATACCTTCTCACTTCCCCCCCCCCCCTTTCATCCCCTACTGTTGCGTCTCGAACAAATAGCAAATATATGTGACAAGCAACAACAAAAAATAGTTTATAACAATGAGAAAATTAACTTCTTAAATTATGAACAAATAGTAACACTGATATGATAAAACAAGATCTGAAAATGTAAAATGATAAAGTAGAGTAACCTTTCATCCACATCATATTGTCGAATAATAATAAAAAAAAAAAATGCAACAATGCAATCTACTGTAACCAATTTCTGAATGATTGTTACTGCTAGCAATATAACTGTGGCAATTGACTCAATATTTGTGATGTTATAACTTTCGTAGGAAATCCCCGTAACTAAATCGCCTACCTCTTTTCTTTCTTTTCGCTGCCTCGATTGCCTTCTGTTCTGTTCTCTCTTGAGCTTTGACATTCATAAATTCCTTCAAATTTTGCTCGTGGTCGATGATTCGCTTCAGCTCTTTCACTTCCAGATTGTAATTGGTTTGGTCCTTCTCACTCCTATCTCTCAGAGCGGTCATCTTCGAGTGAGCTTCATCCCTAAGTTTTGTTTGCAAAACGACAAGAAATGATTTTTTTTTTGTATAAATTGTAAACGTAAAACAATTATCAATAGAAGACAACCAATGAGCAACTCCCTGAAAAGTATGTCATAAAAACAAAATAAAAAACATGTACTCATGCCCGTAACGAAGGATTCTGAGTTGCTGGGCCATCAACAATATAAGGAGGGGAACCAAAACTTTAAGGAGAGGAACAATATACTCTGAGATTTTTGTACATATAATGATGATTCATATGGAGGGGGGGGGGGGGGTACGTAAGTCTGCACGGGTCGGGGGAGGGGCACGGGGGATTTAATTGATCATGTTGTTGACAGTGACTAACCTTGAGTCGTATGCAAAAGTTGACTCTTCAATAACATCGCACATTTCTCTCTTGACCTCATCCTGTTCTTTTCAATGTTGTATTGAAGGTAACAGTAGCCTGTTTAATAGAAACGCGTCAAAATTCAGTTTGAAATATCTACTAGAATACTTCACAAACACTGACACATGTCTAGGCACGAAACCAGGCTTGTTGAGAACGGGGGGGGGGGGGTGTCACTGGGAATGACCATTCATTCAAAGTGAGGCCAATATTTTGACATATACTTATAGGTCCATATTGACATGTACATGAACATTATTGGATGTACCCCTACACATTTGAGGTACTGTGCTACCCTCCTAGGAAAAAAAATTACGCTCACGGTACAATCGTTCGAAGAAGCCGCCGTAAAAATAATACCCCAGTTGCGCAAGTACAGTGAGATCCATGCTTGGTTACGCCCATTCGATGGTTACGTCACAGCTTTCTACGTGTACGTCACTTGTCATGTAGTATCATGCAATACCGTACTTCTCGAGACAATGCAACTTGCCACATTATAACTTGTCTTGAGAGATGAAAAAAACTTGAGGTCTTGGTGATCGGTGAGCCCAATTTACTCACATCTTATTTAGCAAGCGAATGTTCAATAGGAATGTTCTTGTTGGTGAAGGATATATGCGAAGACAAGAAATGTGCATGAAAATGCATTTTTTTTCTTCCGGATATAGTCTCTACTCGTAAGTTGATGCCGAACTGTCAAAATATAGATGTTCAGAATTCTAGAAGTCGGCATTTAGACTTACAAGGTTGAACTACGGTGAATCTCTTGTTTTGGGGAAACAAACATGATACTGTAGAGATTCCCCATCATTCAGGCCTACAATATCTCCCCTCTGGACTGACATTGTTACGGAAATAACCGTCTTCTAGTCAATAGGAAACCCCCCATGAAAGATGGCAGGCGAAGGTTTCGCGTATGCCTATACACCGTATCGACGTACGATGCACCACTGTAACGCATGCATAACAATGTACACAACAGTCTCGATGAAAGGGGCCTTGGGGTTGAGAATAAATCAAGTGTTGTGGGGATCGTACGCAGGCTCTATAGTTTATTACAAAGGTATACAATATTTGATATCTGACTGTCTGTCCAGCTTGTCTTCTCACACATTGCACGGGTACTTACAGGAGTAAGGGGAGGTGGGGAGAGGTGGTGGGGGTAAAATGGACATACTAAGGTCCTTTAGACTTGAAGTAGTGAGAGTTTCAAAGGACATTCTCGCCGCAGACCATGTAAGAGCTAGCATATAGGCCTTCATAACCTTTCTTCGACGAAATATTATTTGTTATGTTGTATATAGAGGGTGAACGAAGGGGGGTGTGGGGTGATGGTGGTACGAGGGCGCTTGTCCACTGAATTAAACTTGCCCGAGGATCTGTCCGTTACAAAGTATCGAAAACAAAATGAGGAAATTGGGGGCGCACTATAAGCATACACCACAGATCTAACATAGAGTATGCTTTCGGCCGGCTCATACTGAAGTAGTTGCCTATAGTATACTAGGGTCTTAACAAGACTATGAAGGAGCTAGCATTAGGCCTTCATAATCTTTCTTCAACGAAGTATTATTTGTTATGTTGTATATAGAGTTTGTACGGAGGGCGGGAACGGGGGGGGGGGAGATGGTGTTACATAATCCTAATTCATTGGAAAGTTGTTTTGTTCGACAGGTAAGAATCGTTTCCTCAAGAATGTTTTCACCCATAGCTAGTATCTGTACTGCATGGATGGGCATGTATGACTGGCAATCTTTATTATTTTCCGGTGCGAATCGTAGATCCGTAATGTTATTCCGAATAATTCAAATACTTTGAAATTAAGGACAACACAGCTGGATAACGATACAGATAATAATAAAAGACACATTTAATGCATGAGAAGGTACTGAGATTGTGTCGATGTGCATAGTCAACGTGTGTGGGTTGTGGGTTATTATTGGTATTTCTTTGACTTGCAAATGTAGTAAGATACGTTTTACCCTCATCAATGAAGTTAGAGACGCAGCTGATAGGTTTTGCATGTATAAACCCCACCACTAAAGAGCATTGACCAATCAAGCAGTAATAATTTTACACGTGATCTACGAGCACTGCGTCATAATAAACGGTCCGTGTACCGGGGTCAGTCGTAAGACAATATGTCCTGACGACATTCGAAAACTAGTTCACGAAGATCGAGTTGAATCGGGTCGTACTCAATTGGGCATTGTGCGACCGAAATTTACATTTTTTGGCGTGTGACCACGTGATCACAACTTTGATATGACTAGGATAATTTTCCCCCCTTTATGAAGAATGATGATTTTATAAGAAAATGTACGCAAGGAAGGACCTGGATATAATAATAATAATAATAATAATCAGAATCAGAATCAGAATCAGCAGTTATTTTTACGATGCTTAAGTGATCACAAATGTGGGAGCAATCCGCAAGGGCCTATGGATTACAACTTCCACGTCGGGTGGCTTCCAATTCAACATTTTAACTCAAATATGGAATTTTTTCAACTAGAAAGTTATTTCGGATGGGAAAACCGTAGATTGCTCTTGAATGAAAAACCAGTCTTGCTATGACCCGGCTGGGTATCGAACCCGGATCCTCCCGATTACTAAGCCTCGTTGCTTTAAATACCACCGCCTTTGTCCACTCGGCCACAGCACCGGTATGAAATCCAATATCAATTCCAAATCAAGTCCACTGGAGACTGATAGAGCTAGGACTGTGTTCACATGCACCATGGTAGTGTTATGCCTAGTGCAAAAGGTGATCAAGATTCCCTTGAAAATAGAAAATGATTAGTACACATAATCGGAGCCCGAAAGCCGAGCACAAGAAACAAAAATCTGTAGTCATTTAATTTTGCATGGCGGCAGACTACTTTGATTGTATTTTATTTCTTAACGATATCTACGGCCAAACAGACCTAATTAAGAATTTTATCATTTCAAGCATCCATATATTACTTCCTGTAATAGAAACGAACATTTCCGTAAAAGGTTTTGGATACATATATATGTAGACCAGATTTTTTACCTTTAGTGACCTCTACGAACCTATCGATGGGCGCCAAACTAGAGAGTCGCCTGTCGATCTCTGATTGGCCGTATCATTACGGACTTGAACATTGATTTATTTGTTTGTTGTTTGTATTTGTGGATGCTTGTTCTGAGTAATAGTTAGTAGTATTTGTTTAACTTGTCGACTAAACTTGAAGCAGCATTTCAGTCTTGCTATATTTATAGTCCAAGAAAGAATTGAATGCTAGTTATGCTTATATAGCTAAAAAGGTTTTCGAGATAAAAAGCTTCCATAGTCTTTGGATGATGAAGTCGGCTCCTCAGTGTAGCCTGAAATGGTAACGTTAATACAATAAAAGTTCTGATAACTATCTTTACAGTTTAAACTCATTTATGTGAACAACAGAACGTCCTTGTTTGTAATTCCAACGCCATTGGTATACTTGACAAATTTTTAATGTTTATGAAAAAACTTGTCATTTGCAATGAGGCCTTAAAAATTCTATTTTTTCTAGTTAAGTTTTGTGTTGCATCTAATAGTCTAACCTAATGGTATGTGCATTATATAAAGTAATTCCGCCAGTGTAGCTGAGAGAGCCTCAGGGGTCATTTCTCAAAAAGGAACAGTGGTACATAAATGCTAACCTAAAGGTAAAGGAAACGACTTTTTTTGACAAAATTTCGAACTTTGTTCCGTTAATTTAACCATTACCATAATGTCAACTACAGGAAGGGAATATTTGCCTCTGTTTCGAAATTATATGAGTTTATATTGGTATAGCGCCTCTTTTATGAAATTGACTTACTGGTATTGAAAGAGCGCCACACTCCAGATGTATTGGTTGCGGTATTGTTTCGTAAGGGATAGCGACTTGTCGCCAGTTCGGACAATTTTGAAATGCTGACACCACATTGTCCTTTCATATCATGCTTCAAAGCACTCGTACTGACAATATGGACATTTCTTAACATTTGTTTGATATAAAAAAACAATTATGACATACTGACTAAACGGCCAGTACAATAATTGCTTAGAAGAATCACACTAAGGACAACTTGAAAAACATAATTGTCCCAATTTGATAATGGGGAAGGTAAAATTGATAAATAATGATATGGTACAATACCAAAGTCAGCGATGTCGCTCGTCTTGACTGTTGTGACCTATTATTTTTTTATTGTCTTTAATATTAATAGCCTCACGACCGACTGATCCCACCCTACCCCCCCCCCTCGCACATTTAAAGGGGGCATGGGTCGCGATACTCACCTACATCGCCAGTCGAGGAAGAATAACGCAATATCTGTTTCTGTTAACGTCTTATATGCCTGTGTAGATCACATACAAAATAATTAGTTAAGTTATTTCGCGGCGATTGGCTATATTTGTAGTCATAAATCATTAACAGCCGCACTATGTGAGGAAAACGCTACATCATTGTCATCCCCCCCCCCCACCCTCTCCCCTGCACCGCCCCTCCATTGTGAAGCCGGTGCGACTTAAAACTGACCCAATCTGGATCAGTCCGTATAGTCTTATCAGACTCAGCGCAGGCACACTGCCCGATTATCCAAGTTACCGTTTAATTGGGGGTGGGGGGGGGTTGACCTAGGATATTGTAGTTTTGGTCCTTACAGCAACAGTTCGATGACTACCTGTGTTCGATTTGAGTGTATACCAGTGGGGGGCGCAAAAGGCGAAGGGGTAGGGTAGGGTAGGGAAGGGAATCATGCCTCCCCCCACCTCCATCGTCAGTCGGGAAAACATAGGTGGGGAAAGCATTTGTACTTTCTATACTGTAAAATTGAAGAGTATCATAGAAATATTGATTACTTGTCAAAATGTCGATAAATTTATGAAAGATATTATATGAGTCGGTGAGGTCTATGAAACGAAAACTTGTATATATTTGCTTTTCTGTCGCATCGTATTCTATTGTTTTTGTTTTTACAGCGCTGTGATACATTTCTTGTACGAGCGCTTCAGAAACGCCCGTTTATTATTATCATCATTATTAACACTTGATCACGTGATTGCCTGTCACTCATTTTGCTAACACAAAGGAACCAGATTGATTGAATGAGCCGAGTTCATCCGTCCATGAAAGAAAGGTGAGGATGCGCAGGGAAGGGTGGGGGAGGGTGGGGGAGGGTGGGGGAGGGGAATATTTCTGCTGTCAATTTTAAAGTGGTGGGGACAGCGTTCCCCTCTTTTCTCTGTTCCTGTTGCAGTGGGACAAATACACGACTCCTTTCCGTTATAAATGCGAAGCTTTTTCATTAGTATCTCAATCCACTGTCCCAGCATTACTTCCAGCATTGCTAAAGAAAGATTTAGAGTAATGTCTAACTGTGTGGTGAACTAAAAGTGATAGAACTAAAGTCTTTAATATCTATGTCTTATACAACATGAATCTGAAGCCATTAAACCACACATCAGTTTATATGATGTCCCTGTACATTAAATGTTTGCAGCTAAGTGCCCTTACCGAAATCACAGATCTGGGCCAGATATAAAATCCAGAACTGGACCAGATCTGGAATTTCAATCTGGGCCAGATCTGCTCCAGATCTGGAATTTATATCTGGCCAGATACAAATTTGGAAAGATATAACTTGATATAAGATGAAGTTTTATATGGCCCATATAAAAGTTTATCTGGTTAAATTTTATTGCATCCATATCTGGGCCAGATAAAACTTTATCTGGTTGATATAAAGAAAATCCAGATAAACTGTTATATGGCCCATATAAAATTGTATCTGGCTAAATGTTTTGCCATCCATTTCTGGGCCAGATACAACTTTATCTGGTTGATATCAAGAAAATCCAGATAATCCAGTTATATCTGGCTTTATATGGCCATATAAAACTTTATCTGCATATCTGCTCTATATCTACTCTATATCAAGTTGTATATGGCTTTATATGGCCAGATAAAGGCTTGATATGGCCAGATTAAACCAGATATAAAGCCAGATCTGGATTTTCGGTAAGGGTGAACAAGCTAAGTGAACTATGGATATTTACTAACGGTGTCGTTGTGGTTAATTGTGTGGCTTAATTTCGTGACACTCTTACACGTCAAAATAAACTTCGTACTGGTCGGTACTGGTATTCCTTGCTAGTTTTTAAGATCTTTTCTATTGAAGAAACTCAAAAGACATTCCTTAAATACGCAGTAGAGTGTACCCTGCATTATTCCTTCAATGGGTCAATTGTGGTTTGAAAGGGACAGCAGCACACAGTGAATCACAATGCATATATATAATTATAGATTCCTTTCGTGATATACTTTCATGACGTTTGCATTTAGAGATAGACTCAAAAGGTTCACGACGATTCACACTTTATAATAAGACAGAATAAATAACGAGTACCACAGAATGACGACAATAAAGAAGAAACAGAAAATACAAAGTATATAAATAGAGCAAGGAACCATCAACGAAATAAGGAAACGTAAGAAACATGAATGTAAAGAAAAAGTCCTGGCTATAACGTTTAAAGGTGTTTTAAAGAGTTGGTATTTTTACACAACTTAAAGGCATTGAAGACTCGCCCCAAACCGCGTGCCGCCCTGTGAAAAAAAAGTTAACTTTCCGTTACTTGCAAGTGAAGTTTTTCTCAATGCAGACAGTAATGAAATATGATACCTTGTTTTCTTTAGCTTGACCTGAGATGTTCATCGCTGTATCGTTTGTACACTGTAATGTGGGTATTGACCGCAGCTGTAAATGTACTGACTGTACACTAGTGTCTAATTACCGACGGTAGCAAGCTTTGTGTGTATTTTCTGGGATCGATAGTGGTGTCTAAAACTTTTGTTACACCTCATTCGAAACTAGGTCAGATTACCGGCATTAGGCGTTTCTTTTTGCGCGAGTCTTCACACCCTTTAAATACAATTCATTCCACACCTTAGAGGCAGCATATAGGAACCTGTACTACTGACTATCGCCGCCTTCTTATAATAACTCATTCCTTGTAGTGGACTTTGGGGATTAGTGATGTGTATCGTTGGTGTGACGTAACAATGTCCGCAAGGTACTGTGTAGCCAGACCATTTAAGGACTTATACACCATTCTCAATCTAGTCTTGGCCAGGTCGTTTGTAATACTCTTTTTCTGGCGTGCAAACATATTCTTCATGCCTCAGAGTCCATTTCTGCCTAACACGAATGTGCTTGCCCACTGTATTTTACATGCTCGAGGATCTGTCCGATACAAATTGGTATCAATCGAAAGCGTTGCCGGGCCAGCGTTCTGTGGGCAGTACAGCAAATTGATACAGGATAATAGCTTTGTGAAAAAGAAAGGTATACACTAGGCTGTTCATACTAGGGTCTTGACAAGACTATTCTCAATCTTTTACATTTTAAATGTTTTATGAGTGGGAATCAGTTCACTGTTTTTTAAATAGGTCTTCTGATCTATCATCGAATGTTGCATTGAGAATAATTCTTGCTGTCACTCTCTGTAAATGAGTCTGAGAACATTTCTAGCACTAATCATACCCCAAACTAAACTACAATACTCAAACATCGGTAAAATATATCCACTAAAATATTGAATGACAAAAGCGTTAGTACCAATGAATGGCTTTGATACGCCCACGTAAAGCCAATCTACCATGGATAGGAGCTTGAAAACAGAATCGAACTGTTCATCCAAAGATAATTCATTGTCGCTTTTTACGCCCAGAATGATCGATTCACAACGTATGCTCTAGATTACAGTATCTTCAAGGCAATTATTTAATCTGTTATTTTGATTGGATTTCAGCCTTTGTCTCGAACCAATCAACATGCTTTTAGTTTGATTACTATTTTATAACCAATTTGTGTTTCTTGCAACATCTACTAACATTAGCCATATCCTCATTAAGTATGATATTTAAATCAATCCATGGATTTTCTCTTTATGTTAAATGTTGAATCATTTACATACTATTATGAACAGAGCAATAATTAATACTTTGACCTATGTCATTTATAAACAAGTCAAAGAGCAAAGGGCCCAGGATTGACCCCTGTGGCACCCCACATGTTACTGGCGGTGTGTTGGGGGGCGGGCGGGATTGTAGGGGAGATCATACCATTAACATAACTAGATTGCTGCCAAATACAACTTAAATCATGCAACAGATATTTTCCGAAAGACCATAGATCGATAACTTAATCGATAAGTCAAATGCTTTTCTCAGGTCTATAGAAATACAGATCCTATTAGATATCCGTTATCGATAGATTTATTCCAGTCGTCGATAAGGTGAGAAGTCCCCCCCCCCCCACCCCACCTCCTCATCCTCCTTACATTGCTTCGGAACCTCTCCACTTCAACACTTTATATCGGTGACCTTTTGATTTAACACTAGTTGTATATCCGTTTTCTAGGTGGAAAATTAAACTGTTCTCTGTGGTCAAAACTTTTATTGTCATTAGCCGTTACCTTTCCTCTTCTGACCACTGCGGGGGTGAAAAGGCCAGAATTGTAAGGGTAAAACAGAACGACTGAAAAGACCGCCGAAGAGTCTATGATTAGAAAGTTTGGGTGCGAAACAAACTTGAGTTTTCTAACTCTAAGGTCTGCACAGTAGTTGACAGAGAGTAAAGGACAATCGTATTCACACTCTTTCAACCACAGAAAGCTCAACAAGTGTCAAATAACAGTCTATAGTGTTATACATGATAAGCTGCGTTCGTGATTCGAATTACCGTCACAGCTCAGCGAGTTCAATAATCGTAGACGCTCTCAACGTGCCTTTCCACTATAGCAAATAATACTCACCAATGCAATATTGTCAAGGGGGGGGGGGGGGTGTAAACTAAACGTCAGACAGATTCTCTGTAGGAGTGACCCAAACGGACCCGATAGCTAAACGTTGTATGAGAAATCATGCAAACTTCTGGTAATCATTACCCACATGATAACAGGAATTAAATTTTAATTAAATCTTAAAAGTTATTGTCTTAAAATCACATATTTCTTGCATAAATGATGTATTGTCTCACTCTAATATTTGTTAGTCATATGTTTGCGTTTGCGTTGCACAGGGAGTGATCTACTAAACAAGCCTATACAAGCATTTTTGTTTTATATCGCTTCCTTTCATTATTCATCAGTCCATTGATCCATTCATTCATTCATGCATCCATTAATCCATTAATCCATTCATTTATTCATTCATACATCCATTAATCCATTCATCCATCCATTCATCCATTCATTCATTCATTCATTCATCCATTCATCCAATCATCCTTCCTTCCATCCATCCTTCCACCCACCCATTCGTTAGATCTTGTTTACGTTTTACAACGAGATCCCAAAAGCAAATTTTAGCTCATTTAGGCCTTAATTTTGAGTTTCATTTTGTATGAATATATGTATACGTAACCATAACTCTGAAAATTGGAAACGACCGGGTTGTCGTGTCTCGGGGTAAAATGTGGTATCTTTCATGCACCCATCACCCAGCTCTTGAATCGCTCGGGTTATAGTTTCACATTTCTGGTAAACTATACTGAGTTGGTTACAGAATAAAGAAGGTTTCAGGACTATTTAATTTTAACCTTAAACATGGAGCGCTTTTCGCGGTTAATTTTATTCCACTTCCTAAATATATATATATATATATATAGGCTATATATAGGCTATATATAGGCTATATATAGGCTATATATAGGCTATATATATATATATCTATATATCTATATATATATATATATATATATATATATATATAAATATATGTGTGTGTGTGTGTATGTATATATATATATATATATAAATATCTCACACACATACTCCTTTTGACTTGAACCTCAGTACAGTCAGACTTTAGCGTTTGTCATGAAGGCTATTAACCCCACTGTAGCGACCATTCTATACACAAAGAGGAAAGTTAATTTACATAAAGGCTTACAAACACTTTTCGTCTAAAAGGAGTTTAGTGTTGTTGAAAAAACATGCACTGACAATCTTTCTAAAGTGCTCATGTAAGGAAGTAAACCAGTCAACAACTTTGTAGCTGTTTTTTCACGTCTGAATGATCTTTTCTCTGTGGCCGAGTGGAGAAAGGCGGTGGTAATTGCAGAAACGTGTCTCAGAAATCAGGACATTCGGGATGATTCGATCACCGACTGGGTGGGATTTGAGTTATTCAAGAGCAATGCACGGTCTATCTATCTGAAATGACTTTCTAAATTGAAAAGATTCCAAATTTGAGATAAAATGATGAACTGGAAGCCATCCGACGTGAAAGTAGTAACCAATCAGCCCTTTACAGGCTTCTCCCACATCCGTGGTTGCTTAAGCGTACTGTCTGATTACTGTCATCTCATCGCTTGCATAGAGAGGATGACATATACTAGTTAAATTGCCAGGTTGGCTATATACAGCTATGTCAGTTGCCAAAGCAATAGTTCTCATGATAATGGTTAAATTTCCTAAGTAGCTACTCTCGGGGGGGGGGGGGGTCCACCCATGGTGGGGTACACCAGGATCACCGGAAGTCCATGACTGAGGGGGGGGGGTCAAAGCGTGTGCATGTTTGTGTGAATGTGTTATTGTGTGTCCAATTTTGTGTCAAAACCCTTCCTTAACGACCGGGCCGATTTTGTTTAAAGAAATATTTTTCAAAGGAAAGTCAGGTAAGTCAACCAAGGTAGAGCCAGGGCAAGGAAAGCTTGACCCATTCTCAACCACCCAAGCCTAAAAGGTGTGAGCTTATATTTGTTCTTAACGTGTAGCATATTATGCATTTATATGCCAGGGTGTTATAACACACTAACACGTGTTATGTTTTGGGAGCATGCGAGAGCTAGATATGTTAAAGATACAATACAGTAAATCGTAGTGGTATTATATATATATATATTTTTTTATTTTTTTTTTTTATAGCCTAATATAAAATATTTTTTGATTTTTTATATTTTTTTATATTTTTATATTTTTATATATATTTTTTTAACACAGGCCGCAATAAAATCATGTGCCTCTAGCATAACACATGTTATCATGTTATAACACAGATGCATATAAATGCGCAATATATTCAAGTCGAAAACGCTATTATAAGCAACTGTACAATTCGGTTCGGGTGTCTCAACTGAACCCAGTAACTTACATATGGAGACCGTGAAAGGTATGATCATGACAATGTGACGTCATATGAGTATATCAAGGGTCCATTGAAACAAGGGAATATATAGATACTACACATGATCCGGTTAAATGTTGGTGAGCGATCAACTGTGTTAGGCTACTGTTTACACAGGATCTTAGACAAAAGGATCGACCATCTTACGTAATCAATGGAAGATCTTTTGGATCTGATGCTTTTCTCTGAAGAGTTTTAAAAATGTAGGTTATGCTAATAGTGATTATTAGTAGCCGAGTGAGAGACACACACATATATATTGCTAACGATAGAAATGATGTTAAAAGATTCAAAGTTAAGGCCGTTTATTCTACTGACTGGTTGCCAAGGCTCTTATAAAACACAAAACTCTATAGACCAGTTCTGCGATTATTCTTTATTTCTACATACACACAATTTTCATATGGAGCTGCAAGACAGTCTAAAAAAACGTTAGCCAAATTCAGAATATTCCAGTCTTTTGAGCGCCAGTTTTAAGAATAAAACATATAGGCATATATATTCAGCTATATAAACGCATGTTTTTCTCAGTAGTAGGAATCAGCGTTCAAAACATCTAATTAAATATTATTATCGTTGATATTATTGTGTGTGTGAAAACCCAGCAAACACAAAACGTTATCATAACATATTTAAAGGAGCCTCTAAAATATGATTTTATAACGTTAAATGTGGTGTTATTAAAACGTCCGCATAACGTTTTCATGCAATATTAATGTTATATTAATGTTATATTGATGTTTTAACGAAAAAATGTTTTGAAATAATATCATGAAAACGTTTTCGTGACATATTTATTACACCACAAATAACGTTATCAAAACAAAGGCGAAACGTTTAAGGGGGAGTCTGGTTAGAATACTTCATGGCAATCATTTTGGTTAGGGCTAGGCCTATGTAGGTTCAAAGAAACATGAGAAACCGGGGTGGATTTAAGTCGTATTTCATTATTTCATTCTAACGAACGTTGGGTGTTACCTTGCAATCAACAAATATTAATGTAAATAACACACAGTAAAAGTATTTTGAAACAAAGACCTTTAATTAATTTCTATTTCACCTTAATGAGCTGAAACTGGGCATATGCATTCCAATAAACATGTAACAATTCCAATGTAAGCCAAAAAATTTAAGCCTGAGCCATGGGTTTGAATCTTTCCAGAACAGATCAAGTTATAAAAGGATAACATCAACAAAATAATCTGGAAGCCAGTGGCGTAGGAAGGTACTTTTGAGTGGGGGGGCTGAAGACTGATGGACGGCCTGGGGGAGGGGTCTAAGGGGAGGGAGTGTCCCCCTCCCCTCTGGATTTTTTTTGCATTTCCAGGTGGCCTCAGATGCAATTTGGTGCAATATAGCACACTTCAACACCCAATCCATTTTGTAAAGAATTTTGCATTTTCACCTGGCCTTAGATGCAATTTGGTGCTTCAAATGAGATTTTTTTCTCATTTAGAAATGAAAAAGGGGTTTTCTGACTTGCGGAGCGGGGGGGGGGGGGCGGAACGATACTTCCGCCCCACATATTTTTCACTGGGCCCCCCGTTCCTACGCCCTTGCTGGAAGCTATAGGACACTGTGTCATACTTGAGCCGTAAATGCTTAAGGTAATTTCACTTAATGATCATGAAAAAATGTTTTGTTTTAAAGTAATTGAAATTCCTTAGTCCGAAGACATACAATGTTTTGGATTCATAAGGCTTCAAGAAAAGATTTTAACCGAGACGTGGCTTAAGTAATTTCATCACTTCACTACAGAACTACTGCAATCGATTAGTATTTTAATTTTAACCCACTCTTTTTTAATATATAAAACTAATCGTTAAATTTACACGTATGAAGTTTTTGTTACTCGAACTCATGTTCAAGCATATGAAACAGTTTGGACATCTTAAAAATCGATATTTGTGCAAGATTAAATACTCATAGAGTTTTAGAGTTTTGTACTCATGCTGGCACGGCTATATAGTAATCATTCCAAGAGGGAACTCTTATGATTTGGACTCGTATTCATGCTGTTGTACTCATATGCTACCAGTGGCCGCTGATCAGAGTAAGGTTTGAACGACGTGTTTATCTATACCGATGAACGATAAGCATAAAGCCTGGATACAATTATGTACACTAAAACTGATAAACCCGCACCGGTACACATTATAAGTTGGCAAGTTCTGGAAGGACACAGGGTGACGTTCTGAATTTGAGGATATGACGTCATCAACTTGAGCTCTATAATATTGATTTTCTCTGGTGATTTGAAATAAAATGCATGGATCTACAAAAGCAGTAACAACTGAGGTAAGAATTTGAGAACTTGAAAAATGATACTAATTGAAATACAAATAACTAAAGTCTAACACTCAACATGCCGTGACGTCACAATTGTTGGTTTCAACCCGGCCACCTAATCAAAGTAAGGCGATTTAGAACAATTTACAAAATGGCGTTTGTATAACTGCCGATCTTATACTTGCATATGCAAAATGCACACATGCCAAATTGTCAAGTATATAGGTTAACTCAATGCTTTCACTCCCAAAGTTCAGTACAATACGGTATCAGGCCTATATGTGTTTCCGTACAAATGCGGGGTTCAGGCTAATTTCCATTTCGAATACCGTTAGACAGTCATCATTTTCAAAGCTTGATGACCAACCGCCACACCTTTACAGAGCACGACATGAAAATGTACGTAATAACAGCACAACATTAAATTGATACCCAAGACAAACATCTACGATGGTAGACAAGTTAACACTCATACCCACACACACAAGTATAACGTAAATTATATCCACGCAAACATGACAAGTATATGATATCCACCAAAGCATAACAAATATTATACCCACACAAGCATAACATAGGATTATGCACACAGGCATAACATAACACATACCTATGCAACCATTACAAGTTATATCCAAAGATATGGGCATAGCACAAATTACATTACTCATATGTGTATGTCCAAGCACATTTTGTAATTTCAGTATTATTCGAACGACCACAATAGCACGTAAACCCCACACAAGTATAATAAACCGTTACGATGTACGCATAACAAGTCATACTCGAACACAGTAACATAACATGAATTATGCCAATACAATCACATCATAATGTCATGCAAAAGCATAAAAAAATATATAGTATAAATAACACGCACCGCAAGCACAGTACATCTTACACACATATAGAGTATAGTAACAAAGTTACATATCCACACAAGCATACGCGCTGTCAGCCCAGGGAGTTAACGATATCACAAGGGTTTTTTAATATAAACATTAGCACCGCTATTGCCTGCTTAAATCGTAATAATAAATAACAAGACAAATAGCGTTAAATTGACAAACGAATAAAGAAATTACCACGATGTCTAAAATAATGTTTGGCCAATAAAACATATTGTTTCTAGTATATCATGTGACATAATTTGGATGACAATGAATGAGATAGTGTCTTCTTGCTCCCCCCCCCCTTCCCCCCTTTCTTATTAAACTTGAAACCTTCTATACAAATAGAAAGAAAACAATGCTTAAATTAAAAAATAAAACCGTCATATCACTCACATGGTAATTTCAATAACACACTACCGCCTTATTCCTCCACAACTCCCAACTCCCACAGTGACAAGTGTCATCTATATATGTGGAGATTGGATTGACCTTACCATTTGCTACATATTCAATTCGATTTCAGGAATGTACAAACACAAACGTTTTTATTCGTACTTATGGGTAGCCAATTATTAAATATAAATTGCATACTGCACAAGGGTAGACATTTTGTAAACTACCGGTATGGTCCTGTCAAAGGACAAACTTATGTACACTGGAGATGTATGTCCATGGACTGGTGACACAATCTAAATTCGCCGAAAAATGTCTCTCTTTTTAAGCGAACAACACTATAGTGTCGTCAGAAAAGACAGATTTCTTAACATTTCTTTTGTCAGATAAACGATCCCAATATTCTAATTCAATCAATACAGAATTGTCTGTCAAACAACACCAGTATTGTCATAAAAGACAATAGTCTTTACACGATCTATCTTCAGATAAACGATTCCAATATTCTCATTCAATCAACTCAGTATTGTCTGCCAAACAATACCAGTATTGTCAGAAAAGACAATAGTTTTTACACTTGTTCAGCTACTTTTCATAATATTTTTTTTCTTCTTTTTTCTGATGTGTGAGCGTGCTGTGTGTGTATACTTGTTCTATACAGGAATGTACAATAACCGAGCACAGATCGTTGGCGTGAGAACAGAATTGTTTCACAATACAGTGTATACGTCTTTGGTTCTACTTGTTATAAATAAAAGTAGAAGAAGAAAAAGCAAGCATTGCAACAATTCGCAACATATATATCAACAAAGATGCAACTTAAGTAAAATTCAATATAGTCCTTATTTATAAAGTGTTTTTGTGTTCTTCTCTCCCAGGATACATCCTCCATCTCCCTGTCTCTCTCTCTCTCCGTGATGTGGAACAGAATGATTCACGGACGATAAATCATTTATTTACGCCCAAATGTCTTTATTTGCACGAGCAGAATTCCTATCTAACATATATTTCTGCATCCAAGGTTTCGTACCACATTGCACGCAGCTACCGTACCATTCCTGACCGAAGAAATCGCGTTTCTTATGTGGAATATCAGTGAGCTTCACATGTTTCTCTAATATATCACATTGTGTTTGATTAGTCAATGGCCTAACGTAGTGTTCCTCTTGACCATGAGACACTAATTCACCCATGTTTTTCCATTTAAAATATTCCAAGTATTTTTCTTGATTGGCATTAACTTGAACGAGGTGTAGTGCCATTTCTTCCAAAGAATCAAATTGATCAGGATGGATAAATGAATGAGGCGGCGCTACTTTAAGATAATGGTCGTACGGTGCACCTACCACGATAGGCACGAGGCCTAACTCTAAAGTTCTCCAAAATTTCTCCGTCACGTAATCTTCACAGCAACTGTTTTCTAAACTCAGATAAAATTTATAAGGTGTTAAAATCTCCTTGAGCGCTTGAAAATTATTCCAAGGTATCTCGGTATCACCACATTTACCGTACTTATCGATACGGACAACGCCTCCGATATCGTCTACAAATAATTGTCGATTCCACTGTAATGTCTCGCAGTGGCTTCCCATCCAGGCCAAAAATTTACTCTTAGACGCCAACAACGCGGCCGTGTCGAATTTTGTCGGCGCTTGGCCTTGGTATACCTTGTAGTAACCATACGGATGCACAAAATCAGAATCAGTCTTGTAGGAGTCAATGAAATCGAAGACATTGTCGGCATATTTGTTAGGTGGCTGCACCCCTGGGCCATATAAGGGGCTCTCTTCGGTGATCATGACCCAGCTTTGACCCTCGGTACGATTGCCATACGCCCAGTCCCACATTTCCGGAGTCAACCATTGATAAACGTCAGTAAAAAGGACCACGTCGTTTCCCGGTATGTCCTTTGCTTCCAACGAATAACTTAAAATCACGTAACAATCCACGATAGGGCAATGTAGTACCCTGGGAAACGATATCAGATATTTGTACTGGGAGAATTCTTCAAAACTGCAAAATTCGAACCAATGTTGCCGGAGACCAAACAAGAGGAATCGCTTGTAACATTTGGGTGGCTGCGTCTTTGGCTTAGGTCGCTCTATGATATTCGTTGGCGTTGACGTATTACTGCGCAGAGGCGGTGTCGTAACAACTCGTCGTTCCACTTGCGTCGATGGAAGTTCTTTCCGTCCGAGGTAAGGAACGTCACGTGCAGAGAGCTCCGAGATCGTACTTCTACTTGTGGACCGGTTTATGCAGATGTAGACAACGATGACAATGTTTAACACTAACGATACTCTAAAAAAAGTTTTCGCTTTTCTCAGTCGCCACAACATTTTCAGGTTTTATATCCCCACGTCTCTTTTGTTGTTGTTTTGTTTATGATTTTCAACTCTCCCTTATTGACTCAGTCAGTCAGTTACGGATTGGGTCACCACGGTCTCCAAGAAAATATAACTGAGAATTCCAAAAAAGTGAAGGTAACCTTCGTCCTTCGTCGTTATGTTTTACAACGTAAAAGTATAGTCTGTTTTGAACAATGTTTAAAACACGATAACACACATTACTAGATGCTGTCTTCACATAGGCCTATTATGCTGCCGTGTATACAGTACCTGTGTTGTAACCAGTACGTTATCTAGCAAAAAGTCTTGTTGTGTTCACAGCTCATTCTTCCGTGTATAGCATATTTCTCTACTCCAAGTTATGTCCGTCTGTTAAGCTCCCTGGCATTCCCTACTTGTCTCTTCTTCAAGGTCCATTCATCCGTAAGCTCTCCCTTTTTTTCGGTGACCATAGCTGCCCGCATCAAAAGTTACATACAATGGTAATCTGCAGATGAATGAAAAGAAAACGACCGTTGATACTTTGTCATTCAAATGATTTAAGTTACTTTAACACAGGAGAGTTGTCTCACGATTTGTTTTCCCCCTTCTGAATTTGACAGAATGAAGAGAAGAGAATCTTTTAGTGAGTGAGCTCTTTTCTCTCGACATATTCTGTATGCATAGATACCTCTCTGGGACGAAAATCTCTCTATAACCATTAACACCGACTGAGGGACTCGTGTTAATCACTTGAGGTGATTATACGATTGCAGTCTAGATTATAAGGGGACTGGTGGAGTTCAGAGTGGATCAAGTTGGTTGGTTTGCTTACCCAGGGCTCCATCTTCGGTGACTTTTCTTTTCAAACAAAAGTACCATTAACAATACCATGGTCATATTCGCCCAAAGTAAGAGGGGTGGGGTGTTGAGCTGTCATAGAATTTAACAGGGCAGTTAACATGCTTCAGTTCTCGTAACCAGTGCCCTACCCTATGTGTGACATCTCTTTAAACAGTGCAACTTTAATCTATACACTTTATATTGGCCGGGAAATTTGAATCATATTAGTGCAAAGAAATATGTGAATAATACCCAACTGCTGATCTGCATTAGACATAATCCGTCATGAACTCTCAGTCCCAGGCAGTGGCGTAGGAAGGTACTTTTGAGTGGGGGGTGGGCTGAAGACCGATGGCCGGCTTGGGGGAGGGGTCTAAGGGGAGGGGGTATCCCCCTCCCCTTTGGAATTTTTTGCATTTCCAGGTGGCCTCATATGCAATTTGGTGCAATATAGCACACTTCAACACCCACTCCATTTTTGTAAACTTAATTTTGTATTTTCACCTGGCCTTAGATGCAATTTGGTGCTCCAAATGAGATTTTTTTTCTCATTTGGAAATGAAAAAGGGGTTTTCTGACTTGCGAAGCGGGGGGGGGGGGGCGGAATGATACTTCCGCCCCTCCACATTTTTCACTGGGGCTGGCGCCCCCAGCCCCCCGGTTCCTACGCCCTTGGTCCCAGGGTAATGGGACTACTCAGAGTGCAGACAACTTCAACCGTAGAGACAACTTCTTTTGTTAATTTTGGCCAGTCTCTGTCGCGGGTGACTATTTGCTTTAATCGGTCTTTTCGGTCCATTCCTGTAAACCAACCCCTCCCCTACCCCTTCTACGACTTGAATTCGTCCAAACATGTCATAGAATCAAGCATACTGCTCAAACGTGCACTTCGTTTACAACGACTTTTCCAGAAATAATGGAATAAAGTGCGAACCATGACACAGATACACACCGACCATCACTTTCATACCTCTGTCCCACACCAAAATACACCCCCCCCCTCCCCCTCCCTCTCTCTCTATCTCCCTTCCACGGCCACTCTCTCATTCCCTTATTCTCGTTACATCCTGAGAGAGGTGTAAGAGACTGATCAAATAAAATGAAACGGTACGAAAATGGCATTGATGATGGGATAGTTTTATAGCTCAAACGCTCGAATTTGGAAGTCAAATACAGTACAATTGTTCGCTCTCTGTGTATCAACAGTACCTATTTCAGCGTTTGATATTTCGCGGTATACCAAAGATGACGTCACACGGTGACCAGAGGCTCCTTTGGGTCAATCTCTGTTTTCAGACATTCCAGAGGTACATGTCACGTGACTACCCAAAATGTCCATGGATGGGATGGGTGTGTGAGGAGGAGGGGTGGGGGTCTCTAGTGGTTCCACCTATATAACTTCAAAAAAGTACCTGACTTTATATTCCCGGGTTGTTATTTATTTGATTAAAATTCACTTTTGTATATGTTTAAACTTTGTCTTAGTACTATATATATATATATATATATATATATATATATATATATATATATATATATATATATATATATATATATATAGTAAATACAATGATGGATTGACATCCCGAAGACGGATTTTGGGAAACGGGACCGGAAACTGAGCTGAACAAATTTGATTTTTTGAAGCATAAAATTAGATTAAATTGAATCTCGATTGCTTTGTATCTATCGGTATAAGACCATCTAAAATTAAGGATTTCTGTTGACGAACAAAACCGCTAAAGCAAGGTCTCATATCTTGCTTGAATTGTTCCCAAATCTGGTGAACTAGATGAAGGTGTTTAGCCTCGTGTAATGAAGTGTATCTTTTGGTCGTAACCGTGGAGACAGCTGAGGTCAGGTTTAATTTTCACTACTTTTTTTTGGCAGTATATATGGTCAAGGTCGTAGTTAATTATTTCGTTTCTTTTCTCGAATTTGAATTGATTTTTTTTCTTCTTTTTTTTGTAGTTAATTTTGATGAATCTATCAAAGCTATTACAGTGTGGGTCATTAAGCGAAAGTAACAAAAGTTAGCTCTTATTTTCACATATAGTAAAACTAAAAAGCCGAAAATTTGAAATTATCCAATTTTGTATTTTTAAATGGTTTTGACACCGCTATTAAAAGTGCCCGGATGACGAATAGTTGAAGATCACGATTCCATTTCTCAGTTAGTTCCTATAAAAAAAGGATATACTCAAGAAGACATTTTATATTTTTGATTAATGGAAGGAAGACCCTATTCGCTATAAGCATCCTGATGAATTTTGCATGCAATTCTTATATAATGTGTTCCATTCATTGGTAGATGAAATGGATACATTCCAAACAAACGCCATATTGCTTATAATAGTTGACCTTAAATGATCTAATTTGAGCCTCACAAGCAAGGTCCGAGCAAAAGTTTGAGGACTGAATTGGCTTCAGAACAGTAACAAGCTTAACTTTTTGAAGACAATACTGCTGCCCTCAGTATAAGATACTATCGTGTGGATCATGGGGTGGGGGTGGGGTAGGCCATGTTTTGAGGTATTCTCGATATCGTATGGTATACGTAGACACTGCTAACAGAGCTAACAGGAGCAGAGAGGCCAGCTGCCTAGACTTTTCTTAAAGGGGCACATGCGTTACTGGATCATTCAGCCGGCTCATTTGAAGGCGGCACATGTTAATGTTAGTCAATCACATGATCATACAGTGCATGTCGTATTTGTCATAATTTTTGAAGTATATATATCCCACCGTCAACGGCGGCGGAACCGGGGGGGCACAGGGGGCACGTGCCCCCCCCCCCACTTTTCCTCAGATTAAAAATGTGCCCTTTTTCTACATAAAAATTTCTAAATAAAAAAGAGTTTACAAAGCGAAACCCACGTCGAATGAAATATTTCGGGAAGTTTTAAATGTTTACTACCACAGGCGTAGGAGCCCAATTTGATTTGGGGGGCTGTAACGACCTGCCCGAAAAATAATACCAAAATTTTTCGCGCGCTACGCGCGCGTTCAACATCTTAATGTGCATATCATATAGGCATGCGTTGGTTATTACATCGCATGCCAATAACATACAATCATTTGCCGTGTTATAACCCTTCCAAATTGGTTAGAATTATTGGCAAAGTCGTTACAATAATAATCATCATAATAATATCAGTTTAACCATTGAAGAACACATAGAAAATTACTTTTCTTTCAGTATTTTCACATATTTCATTTGTTTCATGCATGTATCGATCGCGTGTGCAGGGACTTGGACTTTATAATGATTTCACCTCATTTTGTCTTTTTCCTTCTTTCCCAATTTGCACATTAGATACTGCAGTGCTATAGATGATGCATTGTTTCCTTGAGGGGGGGGGGGGGGGGTGGAGGGCGTTGATGGAGTGATGTGTATACGCAAATAAGATCATACAATAAGAGTTATAAAGGGTACTAAATATCAGGCTGCATCAGTCCAATCGAATTTCTGCCCAGTGCCCTTCGACGTTGGTGCCCCCCCCCCCCCCCAGATTAAAAGTGCTTCCGCCGCCCTTGCCCACCGTAGCAAGTATATGCCAAACCAATTGGGTAATAGCCTAAACTTGAATTAGACTTACTAAAAAGTTCGTCTCTGGAAGGATGCCAGTCCCCTGAATTCACGCCTTACTGCCTTAAGGAACTGCAACATTAAAGTCTTAAGTAATAGACGATTTTTATAGTTTTCAAACCAGTGTATAAGAATTTGTGCACAGGTGAGTAAAGAAGCTTGTTTACCAGTGACGAAAATGTTGGTCTTGATACAGAAAATTGAAAACCTGCCATGAATGACCAATGTCTCAGAGACCCTATTAGTTTGATGCTAACGGGACATTATTAATAAGGGGAATGCTACCATAAAACGTACATGTACATCGACCGTCTGCAACCATGGGACGCATCCCATGAGTCCAAACCAGCTTTCATAAATTTGAGTTAGGGGGAGGGCCTGGTGGGTCGTGGCTCAGTCCTCTTGGGAAATCCTGTGTCGTGGACTAAAGGATTACTGACCAAAGATTTACACAAACTTTAAAAAAAAAAAAACAGTCTTAACCTTATAGTTTACTGTCAAAGGATTCAAAGCTTGAAAAAAAAATCAGAAACCATTAAAACCTTCCTCTTACCCCATTCTCACATTCGCCGTCGGCTGCGGCTGACGCTTCAATCATGACGTAGGTTGCATCACAACGTCAACAGTTACAGGTATAGACCTACGTCACAATCATGTTATAACGAATCCGGTATAGGTGACATATCCTAACAGGTTAACATACACTTACCTATAACATCATTCCTGGATGGACGGACGCCAGTCGAAATATAACTGCAATTTACCAGCATAAATTGAATCAGAGAATTGCTGCATGCAAACAGAATCAGATAGAAGGAGTAAGGCAAAGAGACAGAGGAAGATAATTAAACGTTCTTGATAGTCTATGATAAAACCGATTTTAATGCTTCATATCTCCTTGTGTCCTGTCACACACACACACACGGCGCCAAATCTAGTTCATTTATAGAACCTGCTGCAAGTCCATGGGTCCTTCGCTTATTGAAATTTTAAAACAATTGTATTTATGCTTTTTGATACAGTTTTCAAAAAATTAGGCTGACTTTATCCTACATATCTAGTATCTCTGATATAATACGTGAGAAACAGACACAAGCCAATACTGTTTGTACAGTCAAGTATACAAGTTGCAGTTTAAGTTTGGTTTAAGCGTCGTCTACCAGTCTACCAGAGAAAGGGTCACACCCATTGGATTTTATTATTTACTGCAAACTTGCAGGTCTAATAACCTAAAAGTTTCGTTGTTCTATTTCTTTGTACTTCTATTCTACTGAAAACAATGAAGGTGTGAAAAGTGGCAAGAGAGAGTGGGGCATTATTTCGTTTTCTATGGCTGTTTAAACAGTTGATTTTACATGTAGGGTGCCGCATCTGTGTTAGGTTCGTCACATAAGCAACGGCATTTTGAAGGTGGAAACTTTTTCAATGTCACGTTTCACATGTTTCATACGAATGAAGTTATACATTCGTTACTATAGACATAGCTTTTACTAGTTCCTGTTACTAACTTCACCGATGAAATCATTTACATGTAGGCTATATGAGTCTGAAAGTGTAACTCAAGAAAAACAAACTTCCAGACGGTGAACATGGGGTACAGCAACTTTGTTTGGTCTATCATTTTTCTTTTTACCTATTGAGTTTTACATATGTCATTCATAATCATAGAAATATGAATGTAAAGAGAATTGGAAAGTTCATTAATTTTTTTTTTATTGTCTAAAATCATAATAGTCTCCCTAATCAATATCTTCAAATCTTTACTAAATCCTTTCCTCTTAATTATTTTGTTCATTTAATATTTATATTTTATAAGGAATGCCGAAGATAAATGGTCTAAGCAAAACAATCTTTTACACTTTTGTAGTTATCCGGAACTTGCACAATATAAGCACATGATAGAGTTTCCTAGAACGGTTAACTGTCCCGAAGTGAACTGTTCCGTAAAAGTAGATTATACACAAAATGCTGCTGACATTATAGGTCACGATATCGTCGTTTTCACCGACGTCAACGAATGGATGAAACCAGAAATGTGGGATTGGCTACATGGTAACAAAACTGAGGGCCAGATATGGACCATGATCACAGAGGAGAGCCCTCTCTACGTCCCCGGGGTACAATCGCCCGCAAAGTACGCCAACAATTCATTCCATTGGTTTGATAGTTATAGGCCTATGTGCGGCGCCGACTTCGTACATCCGTATGGAAAATACGAAAAATATTGTGAATATAATCGACCGCCAGCCATCGATATCCGCCAATTTCTCATAGGGAAAACGAAACTTATCTCTTGTATGGGTAGTCACTGTGAGACCCTCCAATGGGACCGGATGAAATTTGTGGAAATTTGCCGTTAAGCAAATAGTAAAAGTGGACACTTACGGTAAATGTGGCGATCAAGAAGTACCATGGAATAACGATCAAATTATACGTGATACATTAGGATTTTTTTTTTCAATTCAGTTTAGAAAACAGTTGTTGTGACGAATATCTCACTGAAAAAAAAGGTTTTGGAGGGCTTTAGACATGGTTTTGGTATGCCAGTCACGGTGTAAGGAGCCCCTCTGAAACATTGTCATAAGTTAGCTCCGCCCCAATTCAGTTATTCGTGTCGATCAATTCAACACTTCAGCTGAGCTAGCGGTACATTTAATTACATTACACTCTCCAAAGACGAACGATATCTTGAATATCACAAAAATGGAGGAAGGAAGGTTGTATTTGCGATATCTCGGTGCATGCCATTCATACGCCCACTGCAACCTACTTACGAAATGGCTTTCTGCTTTCCTTTCATGTCTTTTGTTTACTCAGAAAAGGAGAGTATAGTTAAAAGGAGAATAAATAGTTCGGCAAAACCACCAGCGACACGGGAAGTGTTATACACAACAAAATCCCGTTGTCTCCGCTTTCAAGGAAGTAGCTGTGCTTCTGGGCTATTCTTGTAACATGTCCAGCGGTTCCCTTTCATGATTTGAAGTGTTTGTATATGGTTACAGTATAATATACTGATATCAAGTTCGCATAGTATAGCCTAGTCCGACCTATCGCATATACATGCAATAGCCTAATCCGACCTATCACATATACCTGAATAGCCAAATCCAACCTATCGCATATAGCCTACCTGCAATCCGACCTATCACATATACCTGAAATAGCCTAATCCGACCTATCACATATACCTGAAATAGCCTAATCCCACCTATCGCATATACCTGCAATTAGCCTAATCCGACCTATCACATATACATGCAATTAGCCTAATCCGACCTATCGCATATACCTGCAATAGCCTAATCCGACCTATCGCATATACATGCAATAGCCTAATCCGACCTATCGCATATACCTGCAATAGCCGAATCCGACCTATCACATAAACCTGCAATAGTCTAATCCGACCTATCGCATATACCTGAAATAGCCTAATCCAACCTATCGCATATACCTGCAATAGCCTAATCCGACCTATCGCATATACCTGCAATAGCCTAATCCAACCTATCGCATATACCTGAAATTCATTTTTGGCTGTTAAACTAACAGCTATGTATCGGGTATCGAAATTATAGTACTATGCTGATTTTCTTGCAATGATGCATGCACCTTTCAGGTAGAATGGAAATGCGTATATACCGTATATATATATATATATATATATATATATATATATATATATATATATATATATATATATATATATATATCTGTATACAACCCATGTTCTATTTCTATGCAATATCTGCCAGTTTCGTGAGCAACTGTAAAGTTTCATTTTGTTTTTCAACCAATTTAAAGTTACCATTAAAACTTTAATAATTATCATTAATTTTCTACCCTTTCCTCGTCAATTGTCGCGTAAGCCGCCGAACGAGACTTAGCACTTATACCAATTTATAAGTTATAGACCCACCCGTATTCATGAAGTGCTCGTGAATTTGTTTCCTCGTACGATTACGGGTAATTTGCATAAATGGGCGGGATTTATATTACTATTGATATAAATCATGTTAAATTACGTCATTTTAATTACACTTATCTGCCCTGCATACAGCCTTACAAGAAGATATCTTCGAAACTGCCTTGCAAATCGAAATCGAACGTAGGCACATGGATACTTTTTTTAAAAGAGTTACCCAAGAAAGACCATGGGAACAAAAAAACCAAACAACAAACCAGCTTATCCGCTCTCAAGCCCAGCCCCTTGCATCGAGATTGTGACAGTGTGAACATCGTCAGGTGTGTATCACGCGGTTCCCCTACAAGGAATGTAGGGAGCTGATCCGAACTCTATCAGACCATGAAATAATTAAAGGGTAATAGTTCCAAGAGCAGCCGATATATCCAAGCTTGAAGCGACAGCATTACTCGGTGAGGCGCAAAACAGTCTTCGGCTTTCTCTTCTCACACATCTGTTTTTACATCAGGTATCGCACCACAATTAGAGTATAGTGCACGTCCGCCTGAGAGGTTAACCATTGTCGGAAAATAGCTCCAAGGTGCCCTACTCTATTGATTTTTGTGGCATTTTCTGAGTCAACGTCATTCTTTTTTATGCTTGGATGCTGAAGAGGATGATATAAACTACTGATGGTCTAAAAATCTGGAGGATTGAAGTTGATTAAAGGTATTTTAGAAAATCTTGGGTGAAACAAGAAGATTCTGAAGCGACAGCTGGCAGATGGGAAGGGGAGCACTGGGATAATCTTTGAGCTGTTCTAGCTCAAATTCTAAACGGTCATGGTGGCAAAAAAGTTGAATGGTTTATGATAGCCCAAGCTGTTAGCTATCATTTGGTGGGTAGGACATTTCACTTGAAAACTTCTATCTATGCTCTATCGGCCTTGGAAAGTGACGAGTTTAGTGTGTTAGTCAATGTCAGCATATTAATTGTGGTGCGGTACCATCAATTTTTATATCATCCGTAGGGCTTCAAACCCTCAACATGATACTCGCAGACTGGCTTTGGCTTTGATTGACCGTTTTAGCTTGTCACAAATCGTAGAGAAGTCGAACAATTACAACCTTAAAGCTATAAACTGAACACAACCTTCTTTTATTGCACTTTATCCTGGAAGTTTTGAAAAGTCACTCACTCCTAATTTTCCCACGAAATAAAAACTAAATTGGCGGTATGCGAAGAAGTTACACCTAAACTATACGTTTGTTGTGCAGCTGTCAAAAGTCAATTTCATTTGACTAAAGAAAAAAGAAGGAAAAACAAAGGTCGAAAAACCAATCAAGAATGACTAAGCGGTTTTGTTTCATTTTTGAGGATGTTTGTTTTTCTTTTCAGTGACACCATTCCCCCCACAAGATAGCGCGTTTTTACAAATGTTGCTTTACAGACATGACAGGCCTACGGTGGAAACAATAGATTGACACAAAAGAAAGGAAAACAACCATAAGAAATATGGTCGACGCCCTGTGTTAGCTTATGATGTCAGCAAGTCTATACCTTTAACGTAATGTACTATACTATTTTCCTTATTTTGCGGTGAAAGTTTTTCTTTTCTTTTCTTCGTTTAAACAAACCTGTATGAAATGGTGGAATGAATTTGAAGAAAACATGTCGACTTAGCTGAGTTGCCTCTCTTGTTTGGGTTAACAAATACCCGTGTAACAATGGTAGTTGAATTCACTTGAGGCTATAAAGCTCCTTTGATTTGAACGGGACGGTATTTGCGACCTCTTTTAACATTTAGTAAAGCCTTTATACGGTATATGATAAACCTAGTATGTAGTTAGGGCCTCATAACGGGAACTTTCATTGCAAGATCCTGTGAATGGACTTAGCGTATATACTCAATGCACTGTCAATCGACCAGAGTGACCACCACAGTTTACTCGGATACGTTACTACTTTTCACAGACAATCCGAGATCTTTCATCAAACGAAACCATATCGGTCCTTATATAGGTGTCTCCAAAGTGGCCCATCAAAGTAAGTACAGTGTATTATAATTGTTTTTATATCTTTTTAAATGAAATTGTATTAAGAAAAAAAATAGACGTCAATCAAGATTCGCATGGACTAGAAAAACGAAACTAAAGCATTGTTTTGACTTGATCATTTGCTTATTTTCTTTTTGATTTATTCTTTTTGGCTATGGTATATTTGGTCACTGAGCACTTCACGAAAGTTCAGTTATTATAGGCTATATATCATACGATATCTAGGGGACCTAATGGCTACGTCATGCAAGCCCGGGGAGGGGGGGGGGTGATATTGACTGATTGCCACGGGAACATGTGGGATTAAGAACATGTGTACTGCTCTTTTCATGCAATACTTCAAAGAATATGAAATTAGTGCAGGAAAGGGGACCCGGTGACATAGTGTTACAATGCATACCAACCGATACTACCGTGCATTTTAAAACGTTCTCGTAGCCCCCCCCCTTTTCCCCGCGCAGCCTTCCCCTTCCTGCATGCTTCTCTTTACTATAGCTTCGCCCTTTTACATTCTTTTTTTGCTCTTATCTTTCTTGCTATGTCAGACATGGTAATCAGATGTTTTTCCAGTTTTACATAATCCCTCAGTGTCTTTTAGTGATGGTGTGAAAAAATAAATATGTTACAGAGGCACATATAGCAAATACTCAAGTGCACTTAGCAGGTGTCTTTTTGTATGTGGGGGCGGGGTGGGGGGGGGGGAGACACTAATCAGAAGCCAGAGTGCCTTACATACCATATAACCGTGGGTCACTTTGGATAACTTTGATGTACCAGCGGAACTCCCTGCATTTAACCTTAAATTATTGTCTTGTCATTTTCATTGAACGACAACAATTTTACATTTATCCTTTTGTATATGATAAAGGATAGGATAGTCCAGTCCAGTCATGTGTAAAAAAAAGTGTTATTAATTCAATCTTATCAGCTCACTGACCCTGTGCCTGTGCCCTAAGTTAGTGGCGATCCCTTGTGTAACCGTTTCTCAACTGTACCAGTCAGAGGCCACAGATCGCCATGGTAACCATGTAGCTTTAGATTTCATCACAGTTTCATACCCAGCAAATTAAGCCAGACAGCCCAAGGGAAATATATATCTAGAGAATTTCTATATTTTGGTATCCCGTTTTTTTTTTTGAAAGTCAGAAAATCTAATGTTGCCCACACAGTTAATTGCTAAACAAAATCCCTGCGTGGACCAAACAAGTTTAAAGCTATCTCCGGCCCCTCCCCCTCCCCCAGTAAACTGCCCTGTCAATCGTCACTAGGTGACTATAAAACATATATATATATATATATATGTATATATATATATATATATATATATATATGTATATATGTATATATATATATATATATATATGTATATATATATATATATATATATATGTTGATTCTTGTTGAAACTAGTGGAACACTAGTAGTTGTTACTCAGTTTCACGCGTTGAGCGATCATCAGACAACATCAGACAACTATATATATATATATATATATATATATATATATATATATATATATATATATATATATATATATATATATATATATATATATATATATATATATATGTATATATACCCAGGTAGGCAGGGAGTCCACAGTTCCATAACAAGTTCCATAACAACTCCCTGCATAAACACTGAACGTGTTTTGTTGTTGTATATTTTTGGTGCAGTTCTTTGGAAATAAACCACATGAAAGGAAATTAATTGGTTGTAATAACACTGGAACATTGCCTGAATATTGTCTGTCTGTGTGTGCCTCTCAGTATACGATTGGTATATAAGGCACAAACCCTTTTGTGAAAACCCCGAGACAAACAGACGACCGTAGACTACCCGCGGCAGACGGGAAGCTCTGCAGAGCATGACTGTGTCTATTCATCTCTGTTTCTTTACCTTGATAGAGATATCTATGTCTAATTGTCACATTTCACCCCCCCCCCCCCTCCCCCCCCCCCAACAAGAACAAGATTTGACAGGAGAGAGAGGGGTGCCGGTGGAAGTGAGAGGTGGAGAAGAGAGACGAACGAAAGAAAAGAAATCTAGGAAGCCATAGAAAGGGACATGATGCCGAGATACCGTGTTAGAATACCATGATATTTCCACCCAACAAATATGTTTGTTTGTCAAGTATAACAGACTTACAGTAACGCGATAAGACGACAAAAATTTGATATTTGTCGAGTTACCGACTTATGCTAACTTGGCACCTCGACCAAAAAAAAAAAATTGTCGAGTAAATTGACAAACATGCATTTTTTCGTCGAAATGTCAAGTTAATATAAGTTGGTAAAACTCGACCAAAATCAACTTTCTTTTTGGTCGTCTTGTCTATAGTTTGCGCAAGTCGACAACTTAACAAAAATCAATTTCGACAAAATCAAGTTATTGAAACTATCACGTTATCGAAAGTCGATAACTTCTATATATATGTCAATCACCGAAATCGGGATTTGGAATATGTTAATGAGCTAAATCGATGATATGTCGATTTAAATAGGTATATGTCAATTTGAGTTGCTAGAAACTAGTATAAGTCTAAGGAAATTGACTTCTACCGATTTAATTCGACATATTATCGATTTAAACTGGTAGATGTCGATTTAAGTTGACATATACCGATTCGATTTATTTTTACATATCATCGATTTAAATTGGTATATGTCGATTTAAATCGGTATATGTCGATTTAAACTGGTATAAGTCGAATTAAATTGGTATATGTCGATTTAAATTGACATATACCGAATTAATTCGACATATCATCGATTTAAACTGGTATATGTCGATTTAAATTGACATATACCGATTTATTTTACTTATCATTGATTTAAATTGGTATATGTCGATTTAAATCGATGTTATGTAAACTGGTATATGTCGATTTAAATCGATGATATGTAGAATTAAACTGGTATATGTCGATGTAAATCGGTAGAAGTCAATTTAAGCTGCTGGAACTGGTATAAGTCGAAGGAAATTGGTATATGTCGATTTAAATCGGTATAAGTCGATTCCCCCACGATTTGAGACTGATAGCCCGCCAGAGAGTTTGGGTTGCTGAGGGAACATACTGCAGTCATGTCGCATTGTGTTCTTATAAGTGACATTCTCAAACAGACCCTGACCTCTAACCTCTGACTTGTGACCTGTGACCTCTGGCCAAACGGAAACCCATTCACAACAACGCCAACAAAAGGCATACATGTATAGATATACGATTCACACGAAACACGAAACACGTTCTCGTATACGTGTCATTTCCGTATAAGCGGATTGGGTCTCAAAATAGTAGGGAATCAAGAAAGGAAACAAATGCATGATATATTAATACTTATCACAAGGTCGTGTTGGCACAACAAGAATTGTTTGCCACATCACGTACTTGTTCCCCTATAGTTCAGAATTGACAAATGCTAGGCTATATATATATATATATATATATATAGTTCGTGTATATGATAGTGAGTTCAATGAATAAAATTTCATTAAAAAGCTATATTCATATATTTGTCTGCCAGATAATTAGTATTTACCCCAGATCAAAGAATATTGTTTTTTTATTGTATACGTTACCATAGGCGTTTCGTCAACTTGATAACCAAAGCCTTTGTTGTCGTTGCTTAGTGTCCAAGTATTCATATGGTAGGAATGCTGAGACAATAGATCCATATTGCAAGAAAATTAATATAGCCATTGTTTCCTCTGAAAGCTTTATGGTATTCTATTATTAAAAACCATTCAACTTGGGAAAACCGCGATCTGCTCCAGTAGACACCCTTCTATTCAAGTGGGAAGGGCTTAAAATTATAGTTATCAAATATTAAAAACAGGTGTGCTATATAGGCTATGTAGTATATATATATATATATATAGTTATAATACTGCACAAACCTACTCAGTTGAACTTGACTACCGGCCGTGTTTGATTTCTTCATCTTCCTTTTTTCTCTCCACCAGTTTCCTTGGATTTGACTTCATCGTTTCAAAGGAAATAAACTAGACCAAGAGCGAGAATAAACTCACTCGGGTATCGAAGTGAAAGTTCGAGGTGGTGCAGTTTGGTGTTATAGACGGTTTTGTACAAAATGCGTGCAATACGGATATGGTTCCTGGCGGCCTTGTCGTTCGGTTTTAATTTCGTCGTAATGATTTATCTTGCCAGTGATAGATTTTCGAATATGCCATCGGTAGGCGACGTATCATTATACCGAAATTCAAGGTATTTTATTGCCGCAACAGCTAAACCTGCCGAAGCTGACCGAAGCTGTTCCAAGAGCATTATTTATTTTGGATTAAGACAACATTGGTTTACATTTTGTAGTTTTCCGGAATTTGCGCAATATAAGCACATGATAGAGTTTCCTAGAACGGTTAACTGTCCCGAAGTGAACTGTTCCGTAAAAGTAGATTATACACAAAATGCTGCTGACATTATAGGTCACGATATCGTCGTTTTCACCGACGTCAACGAATGGATGAAACCAGAAATGTGGGATTGGCTCCATGGTAACAGAACTGAGGGCCAGATATGGACCATGATCACAGAGGAGAGCCCTCTCTACGTCCCCGGTGTACAACCGCCCGCAAAGTACGCCAACAAGTCATTCGATTGGATTGATAGTTATATGAGCGGCGCCGACTTCGTACATCCGTATGGAAAATACGAAAAATATTGTGAATATAATCGACCGCCAGCCATCGATATCCGCCAATTTCTCATAGGGAAAACGAAACTTATCTCTTGGATGGGTAGTCACTGTGAGACCCTCCAATGGGACCGGATGAAATTTGTGGAGGCCGTTAAGCAAATAATTACAGTGGACACTTACGGTAAATGTGGCGATAAAGAAGTACCATGGAATAACGATCAAATTATACTCGATACATTAGGAAAATACAAATTTTATTTAAGTTTAGAAAACAGTTGTTGTAACGAATATCTCACCGAAAAATTTTGGAGGGCCTTAGAGATGGGTATGGTACCAGTAGTTTTAGGAGCCCCTCTGGAACATTATCGTAAGTTGGCTCCGCCCAATTCATTTATTCACGTGGATCAATTCAACACTTTAGCTGAGCTAGCGGTACATTTAATTACATTACACTCCAATGACGAACGGTATCTTGAATATCACAAATGGAGGAATGAAGGTAAACTTATATCATACGGCCAAGAGGAACAGTATGTAAGACCATTGAATAACGAAACTCAATGTTCTATGTTGGGAAAACTACTAAATACGGACCTTAAAACACAACGAAAACTGGACTATTTTGGACCGCGATGGTACGGAAGTTGTATGAAATGTGGCGAAAAGGAATGGATCTCAAAATTCTTGCATGCAGAGGATCACCAAAGAAGTAATAGTGACATCTGGGCATAGAATAAGTGATGAAGATTTTTAACAAGATGCCATATCAAAAGCATTCTGCACACTAAAACTTTACCGATGCACACAGAGACAAAAAGTTGATTTCTGGTTGCGTGATCGATAAGGAATAAGAGCGAAATGATCTTACCGAATACAATTGATTCTAATTGACCATATTTCTTTCGAAGGGGTATATTTCTAAATCGTGAGATCTCAACATAAATTTTAGATGCGACTTGCAAGTCCTGTATATATGTATATATATATATGTATATATATATATGTATATGTATATATGTATATATATATATGTATATATATATATATATATATATATATATATATATATATATATATATATATTTATATATATATATATATATATATTTATATATATATATATATATATATATATATATATATATATATATATATATATATATTTATATTTATATATGTACTTATATATAGGACTTATTTCGAAAACAAAATTACTTGAAATAGTTCATGCATGAAACATCCAGCTGGACTTGTTTAATATTTCTTGGAGGAGGTGTAATATACCATTGAAGGAATGCAACTGCAGATAACTAACCCGTCCATATTTAGGATAATAAATCAGACCAATTGTGGTGATAAAATCGCTTTGTAATTGGTATTGGTAAGCGAGCACAGATTCCTTTTAATAGTTGAAGTGTGTGTTATTTTTGTAGTTTTTTATGGAGCCTTTGTCTCTTTGAGTGAATCTATAATATTAAGTATATAGGATATACATATTTGGTTTTTGCAATATTTTCCGCTTACAATTGTCAGGCTATTGTTTTTCATCTTTTGATATAGTTTTGGTTTCTTTTTATTAATGATTATTATTTCTTTACCTAAATAAACAGGTTATATCCTTCATATATTTATCAGCGTTGTGATAGAATCCATCGTTTCTAAGCTTGTGTGTTTACTTCTATGATTTCAATCTTATTGATTAACTTATCACTCCGAATAAGCAATCAATTGAATTAATTGAAAACGAAAAAAAAGCGTTTTAAACATGTGCATGCAGTGTATACAGGTATACATATATATATATAAAAAATCTCTCTTCCAAACTTAAAAATATCTGTTGTTATCTATAGTATGACTGCAGAAAATTATTTTTTGAAATGTCGCCATCACAATTTTTATTCAAAGTAATATAATCTAAGACTTTACAATTTGTAATATAATTCCATATTTAACAAGAAAAGAAGATACTTCCCCACCGATGATATTTATCGCTTAATTGCCGTTTAAAGATACCTATGAATTTTTTCCTTGTTTAGATTTATATATATATATATATATATATATACACATAGTCACCAAAACAGAACTAGTATTGTTCGATACAGATGACAAACGTCTACAGTGGAATAACGACCTTCCTAACCGGCTATATATATATATATATATATATATATATGTGAATCTTTTTCGTATATGTGACATTACCAATACTAATACGATGAAATGAGTCCGGGCGACGAAAATGTTCATGTTTTGAATCGAATTAAAAAAAAACAGTTTCTCAAAATTTAAAGATAATTTGTGGATCAAAAGATGACCAGAATGCCTCAGTTTGATCAAAACGTGACAACTTATTTGAAGTAAAATAATGCCCGATCATAGAACTGGTAAAAATGGGTGTTCACCTTCACAGATACTGCTCTTTTGAACTTAATATTCCAGACCTAAATATGATTTTAAAATCTTACTGTTAATTAACTGGGTCTTTTTTTTTTATTAAGAACCGTATTAAACTATTATATATTTACTTGTAATAAAGACCAGAGACTTGATCAATTTGAAATACATGTTTATTTAAACTCCAGAGACTTGATGTTTTCCACCGTTGATTTTTTTTTTGTTTTTTTTTTGTAGGAATTGTAGATTTGGTCACCTGGTTTTGTGTCACGTTCTTATGTTGCTCGCGTATGACTCAAATAACAGTAAAGTTCGCATGCTCCAATTACATTAACACACGCCCAGTTAAGAAGGTGTTCGTTCGCACACTCGCACCGTTACAACGCAGTTAACGTGACTATTTCTCCCTCCATTTTCCCTAATAACCTGTGCTTCGATACACTATTATTGTACTTTTGTTTATAGGTACTACGATTTCGTTGGAAGAATGATTAACTGTTACGCACTACGGGTCAACGATTCTATTATGGGAGTTTTTCGCCCCCGTAGAACTCACTATACTAATGTGCACCATAAACAAATAGTTCTAGAATTTTAATGATTGAACTGTTACCAAAACCATTCTTAGTCCCTAACAATTCCTGAATACCTATATAGGCGTACCAAAAGAAAGGACTGGGTGTTGGATAGGTGACCGGACAACTCCCCCCTGGACAATTACCCCCCGGACAATTACCCCCCAGACAACTCCCCCATGGACAATTACCCCCCCGGACAATTCCCACCCAGACAATTCCCACCCCGGACAGTTCCCACCCCAGACAATTCCCCCCCCCCCCGGACAATTCCCATCCCGGACGACTTCCCCCCGGACAATTACCCCCCGGTCAATAACCCTCCCGGACAATTTCCCCCCGGACGATTTCCCCCCCCCTCCGGACAATTTCCCCCGGACAATTGCTATGGCGCGAGAAAGCGGAATATATACGTACAAATATATATATGCTGTACTTGCGAAATACATACATGGTTAACTTCAAAAATACATTTTAGACATATTTGTTTACACATATATTCCCTGAAAATTATATTTATTCCCTTAAAGTATATATTTATATGTTCTCCAGGCGTACAGAAAGTATTTTCTTAATAACAAATATGTATTCTGTGCAAAAATATATATTCTCTTATAGTAAATATTCTGTCAAAAATATATATTCTCTAACACAAAAAATATTTTTTCTCTGCCAAGAATATATTTATTCTCTAAGAGAAAAAAAAGGTATTCTCTAAAGAAATATATATATCCTTTCAAAAAGTATGTCAATTCTCTGACCGAAAAATATTTTTCTCTAACAAAATATATAAATTCTGTGACAGAAAATATATATATTCTATTGAAAAAGTTTTTGTCTGTACAAAAATAAATGTTTATTCTTTGTAGGAAATAATATATATTCTCTAATAACAAAGTTCTATTCTGTGCAAAAAAAATATATTCTTTAAAGCAGCATTTTGCGTCCTTTTCTATGATTTTTCTCAACCTCACTGATTCCACTTTGCCATAACGACATACATAACTAGCTAATCTATTTATATTTTACTTCAAATGGTGGCATAAAAGTCGAAAAATTTGCAACTTTCAACTTTGTTGTTCTCAAAGATATTTTCCGTTGGGAACCCAATAAACCTCGCCCATAATATGAATATTTAAACACTACGAACGTCATTGACAGATACGTAATATAACACCACGCTTGATTTGTGTACAGTCTATATGGCAGTTGTACCAGGGAGTTGCATAACAACTCCCTGGTACAACCAACGCGAAGTCTTGAATCTATTTTTAGCAACGGCTCATAACTAAACCTGCATCTCTGATTGGTTGAATTCAAACTAGTGGGTTTGGCGGAATTGTATGCGATTAATTTTAACTGTGAAATTTGTCGAGGACACTCTTCTCATTTATCGACATAAATCGTTAATTACTCGCTAATTAACGCTCTTGGCAGGGTGAAACTTGGATGGTATCTTAGATTGCTGTTTTATGATTGATACATGTAAAAAAATCGATGCACATGTTAAAAAAGTGGAAAAAAGCGACCCAACGCAAAATGCTGCTTTAAGAAAAATATATATGCTAAACAAAGTACGGTGCTCTGTAAGTGCCAACTGAGATGTTTTGTTGTTCAGTAACTTCAGTGACCAGCTTATTCATCATATTGCTGTTTTCTTCACATCCACTTTCTTTCCGTTGATGTATAGAGTCCTTGCAGAAGTGCAACAAATTATTGAAAGACTGTGGTTAGAGAAGAGCAAATAGTGGAATATATGCTAAGTCTTAGCCTAGTGTAAGTAATTAGTATGCTGTTTAGAGTAGTCTAACGTTAACATCACACTACCAACTATCCTACTAACGCGCTATATCTGGACGCCATGATTGCAGTACTGCTGCTATACGTATATGTTACCTATGTTATACCAGGGAGCTGCTACTCTAACAGCTCCCTGGTTATATGATATGTTAATGGGACTGTTAAGCCGGCTAGATACAGTAGGCTATGCTGTCGATCGTATCGTCGTAATATCATATGCAATGTGATGTCGCAAAACCACTAACTTTGAACTGCATTTCGGTTCTGAGCAAGAAAGTGCATTGTACTTGCACACTTATTGCCAATATAATGAATAAGCTGTTCACTGAAGTTACTGAAACACCAACATCTCAGTTGGCACTTACAGAGCTCCGTACTTTGTTCAGCATATATATATTTCTTACAGAATATATTTTTTGCACAGAATAGAAAGGCCTACCTGACATGTCAATAAAACATTGTATCCTAATTCAACAAGTCAGTAATATGAGGCATAGCTTCGGCTTTTGTCCACAAACTTTCAGTTCTGTTACCAAATTGTTGACCCTTATTATGGCCAGCAAGAAAAGACGAAACTTTGAATTCATCGGGGGTGTTGAAGAAATTGGGAGGGTGGCTGATCATTGTAGTACTTTGCTGCTAAATGATCAGAACAACCCAGATGGCTTGAAAAAATAAAGGAGGAAATTCAAAAAGAGTGGGCTCAACTCAAGTCTCAAGTCAGTGGCAAAAATATTCCATTTGGTCCCCTATCCCAGCTTGTAATCCAGGAAGGCTACAACTATCCTCTGTTGTCTGAATTATTTAAAGTAATGGTACACCTTTTGCACGCAAAGTAAGGCTTCCAAGCGGCAGGTTTAAGCAAATGCAAGTATGTTGGAGTTTACAGTTTTTGAGTTTTAGATTCTACGGATGCCCATAAGCTCATTTCCAATGCCAATAGCCCCCTATTCGTACGAGGCGTAACGCACATGTTATCTGATAGGCTGGTCGGTGGGAGATACTGTAGCTTATAAACAAGGTTTCCACAACTTGGCGTCTGGCGACTCAAAATGACCTTTGATCTCAATAAAATATTGCACTGAACGTGTAACAACTACATACTAAATATGAGATTCGTTCAACATTCCCTTCTTGAGATATCGTGTTTACAAGGTTTACACTATTTGACCCCTGGTGAACCCAAATGACCTTTGACCTCCACATTAAACTAGAGGCTTTTGCTCCTAAATGTGGTCCCCTATTAACGAACTTAAATATGATATTGGTTTAAGCTTACATCCTTGAGATATCGTCTTTACAAGGTTTTTACTATTTGGCCCCTGGTGACTCAAAATGATCTTTGACCTACCCACAAAACAAAAGGGTTCTTCTACCCAATGTGTTACTCATATACACCAATATTAGATTGGTCAAAGCTTCACTTCCTGAGATATCGTATTTACAAGCGAGACGTTACACCCCCCCCCCCCCAACACACGCATACACACTCTCCGCCCGCATGAATGCATAGGTTACGATTGTCATCGAAACCAAAACTGAAATCTCTTGTTGCACACCCTCATTTTTACTGGAATAATAGCCTTAACCCCGCCTACATCGGCTATCAATCAATCGTCCAAGTTTCCCGAGGAAGGGGATTGTCCGGGGGGAAATTGTCCGGGGGGAAATTGTCCGGGGGGCAATTGTCATGGGTGGGAATTGTCCGGAGTGGGAATTGTCCGGGGGGCAATTGTCAGGGTTGGCAATTATCCGGGTGGGAATTGTCCGGGGGGCAATTGTCAGGGTTGGGAATTGTCCGGGGGGCAATTGTCCGAGGGTGGATCGTCCGGGGGGTAATCGTCCGGGGGGAAATCGTCCAGGGGGGAATTGTCCGGGAACCGTTGGATAGGCCTTGTGCAAGTATGATATGGTGTTGATTTTTCCTTTTTGTAAGAAAGTTTTGGTTGCAAATTAAACTGTTACTGTGGTTACTCAAACCACATTTTCAAAAGTAAAGCGTTCAATGGACCATTACACTTTCAGACTTGCAAGGCGTTGAGTAGCGCAATAACAAGTTACGAAACTTTTTCATAGATCACTACAAACATTATTGGGAAAACCATCACATGTGCTGATTTTTAAGAAGTAAGTTTAGTGTATAAGTAGTTGATATGCTGCCTTGCCGTATAAATCAGTTCGCAGGTTAATTTACTTGAACGAAAAGTTGTTTACCGTCTAACCATTACTTGATTGAAGGCCCGCATAGCCAACATATACGTAGTAACAGTAGGCCTATGTTGGGGTATAGACCGAATTGGGTTTTAGGTTGAATACGTATAATGAACAGGGTACCCGGGTGGACCGACCGAGACGGGTACCAGGCTCCGATTTTTTATGACCGGTCCCATCTCTAAATTCCAACCTCCCCTCTCCTCTCCGCCCACCAGTCCCAAAACAACAAAGTAACGTATAGGCATATCTTTATAATCACTCTCACGCCGGGGGAAAAAGAATTCGCGCATAATTAATCAACCTTAAAATCTGAACAATTAAATATCAACTGAAATGTGTAACCAAAATGGTGCAATACGGTTTCCAAAAGAGTACTAACTCGGGACAATGAGGCACCGATGAACATCTAGCATTGCCCCGTGTTGAACATACTTCACTATTTTCAAATCCCTCAAACACTTACGACCACAGGAACCGCATATCTGTTGCCATCTAATATCGAAAATTTCAAATCGGATGAATTTAAAAGTAGGTTACAACAAGAGCCCAAGGGCACTATGGTTCCTTGCTTGTAAGGAATATTTACAAAGGTGCAGCACTGTCTTAAAATTGTTATGTGGTCCGATGTACATACACAATATTATTGCCAAAAATATCACAAATCAACCGTTGGTCCTTTGAGAACCTGTTGAGGACCAGGTGTCTGATATGACCTAGAGTTGGCTCTTTTTACAGAACTCATAGAATCATCCTAATTGTACTTATTAAGAATTAAAAAAAAAAACCTTGATCTCTAATAACTTCGCACATTTAAGGTTGCAGAGGAGTCAACTTATGGACAATTTAGATTGGAATATGGCCACGAAACTTCAAACAATCAACTTGAAAGAACTACTACAGGTCACTGGAGGTCAACCTGAGGTCAAAGATCACCCAAATGCAAGTCTATTGGATTACAAGAGCGTAACTCCCAACTTTGATGGACATTTGGTTCTCAAGTTATTGCAAAATACTAGTTGTTGATCCCTAATTGACCTTTGTTGACCTTGGATCACATGACCGTTATGTTTGGAAACGATCCCTAACCCCATTCACAACTACTCCCAAAATATCAACCATGTCGGAACCTGTCAATGGCATTATTGCTTGTTTTAATATTACGGTTTTTTGGCCTCTAACTGACCTTTGGTGACCTTCACTGGTACCAAAAACAACAGGGGTCATTCTCTCACTATGGGCTATCCACCCACCAAGTTTGGTTATGATACATTATTTCCTTATTGAGATATCGTGAACACAAGCCAAGCGTCACATATATACACACACACACACACGCATATGGCTATGGCAAGCCATGTGGGACAAACACTGCATAATATATCCGCGTATTAATTCGAATATATACGCGTATTAATTCGAATATACATGTGTTGTAGCCTACATGTGTAAAGTTTCGCGTTTTGAAGCGATCTCGCGAGCCCGCCAAAACATTTATCTTTGGTACATGTACACAGCAAGAGCGGAAAATGTTTTTTCGTGTATATTCTAATTAATCCGTGCATATATTGGATTTAATCCCCATATGTATTTTATTTAATACGTGCATATATTCGAATTAATACGTGTATATATTCGAATTAATACGTGTATATATTCGAATTAATACGTGTATATATTCGAATTAATACGTGTACATATTCGAATTAATACGCGGACATTTTTAAGCCATATGATTGGCTAATAATATATACGCGTATATATTCCAATTAATACGCGTATAAATTACGATTAATACGCTGATATATTATGCAGTGTTTGTCCCACATGGCTTGCCATACACGCACACACGCCAAGTTGAATGCATAGGTTCCTTGCTCTGCAAAAAGCAAGGAACCAAAAATGGAATACTGATACCATATATGACCATGGAGGTAAAAACATGGTATGACTCACATAACTGCCTGAACAATTTTGACATCCCCAGAACGACGTCACAAAGGGGCAATTTAAAACCGGGTACCCATATAACACCATTACTGTGCTTCGATGTACTTGCATGCAAGGTCAATTTTGTCTAGTAGTATAGGGAAAGTATTGTTAATGACCTCGTTTTATATATATGGTTCAGTGATCCTCAAAAAAAGAAACAGAAAGTGATATTTGAATAAAACCTTCAATGATAAATTTGGCACGTTAATTAAAGGTCTATATTATTATGTTTTAAAACTGATATAGTATAATTTTGACGGCTGCACAAGGTTACCACTTTTGGTCGGGACTTTGAAATTGACTTTATAAAATGATGACTGTAGTTATCAGACCGTATAAAGACATTTACATGACGTCATGCACAGCGAACTGAGCCTCACGTCGTGGCGCTCTGTCAATACGGTTATGGATGGCAATATCAAGACCGCACGATTTAAAAAAGAAATATTCTCCCAAAACTGGTCATTTAAACTGGTCATTTTATTGAATGAAACTTACTCATTCCTTTAGCCATGATCGCGCCGTCCATATACCACACACATGCAACATGAGTCACTTTAATAAAATGATCTTTCTTGTCTGACCCCCCCCCCGCCTTCCCCCTCCCTTCCTGCCGGGTCAACCGATACACATGCTACTATGCAATACTATTAAAATATAATATATAATAATTAATATATAATAATTAATATATAATAATTAATATATAATAATATAATTGTTATCATAATATATCATTGTACCATTTATGTTATATTATTATGATACAATATTATTGCATGATACTATGTGTAACGGGTAATACTATATGCCACAATATGGATGTTTCACAATGTGGATGTTTCACATTATTATTGTATTATTATAATACAATGTTATTGTATGAGATTTACTATGTGAATCGGTTGTTCTACCCTCCTCAGTATAAATGGCTCTACTCATATAGGTTTATTGACCTGTATCTAACATATGAACTTCAATAAACACCAAACAGAATCTCATAAAAGAAAACATTTTGAAGAAATACTATATAAATATACTGCATATGAAACTCCTTTAATGGGAAATGGGGAGTAGTATACCCCCCCCCCCCCCACCCCTCCGCTAAATAAACAAAATCGGGGGCAAAAGACTAAAGCATCGGTCCGCAAATTTAAGCCCCCAGAAGAAGGACATTTTATTGTGGACTGAGCTAATACCCACCAAACGTCACTACACATAAACGATGCTAAAGGAGGTATGAAAGTTATATTTGTTCTATGAACTTGTTAAAGAATCAATCTACGATCATCGATCTACGTCGACAAGTTTCAAAAGATGCAATATAAACTTTCCGGCGTCTGGAAAAACTTCACAACCCACCGGAAACTTGATCACGAACGACTCTTGGACCGATCACGCCCGTATATAGTATGTAGACCGTCGGCTATAAAGCAGGGTTTCCCTAACTTTATACCCCCCCCCCCCCCACGAACCCCATGTGGATGTAAGATTTGTCCATGAACCCCCAACTTTTCGAGACACGATCTGAGTCATTATCATACTACAATACGCATAACTTATGCTTCGTAAAAGATCAAGTTCATATTGTAATATTGTAATGAAAAACACAAGAGATGAACAAATATTTATTTGGAAACTTCAAGATCAGATCAGCTTTTTATCTTCACGACGTACTGTCATGCGTACACCAACTTCTCCAAAGTCATGCGGCCTGTGTCTGTTTCATAATTTTATTTATCACATGCACGGTACGGTACTACTATGGCAACATATGCGTATGGAACGCGAGAAGAGTTTGTCGATAGGTACGACTTTTGTACATAACTAAATGATATGATATATTAGATTTGAGTTCAACAAAAAGTACTCTAGTTTTGACTTTCAGAAACGTCTCACGAACCCCCTGGGATGGGACTTACGCACCCCTGGGGGTTCATGCACCCCAGTTAGGGAACCCCTGCTATGTATGACATTACTTAAAAGGTGATTGAGATGATAGATAGAATAATAGCAATAATAAATAGAATAAGAGCAAGTACATAATATAGTATACATACCGTATATGGTAACTATCAGCATGTTGTTACTCGAGTTTCAATAACACAACTGGACGCAAACGATCCTGTGACCTTTTTTCATCCTAGCATGGTGACAGACCATCCAGCCGTGCTAGGACGAAATAAGGTCATGCCATAGAAATCCCAATCAATTTCTATGGGTCATGCGTATGGTCAGCCACGTGGGACAAACACCGCATAATGTATCCGCGTATTAATTTGAATGTATACACGTATATATTCGAATATATACGCGTACATATTATTTGCCAATCAAAAGGCGTAAATATATCCACGTATCAATTCGAATATATACACGTATTAATTCGAATATATACGCGTACATCATAAGGCGTAAACATATCCACGTATCAATTCGAATATATACACGTATTAATTCGAATAGATAAACGTATTAAGTTATGCTGTTGTCTAGATCAAGTACGTTTGTCCTGGGTGTACATCAATAGATAATAACTTTGTAAGTGCTCACTTATTGCACTGGCGAGGCTACAATGTGGATGTAAACCATAAAGACATGACATGGTTATTGTCTTATTTAATACGTGTATAATGCTCGAATTAATACGCGTATATATTCGTATTAATACGAGGATATATTATGGGGAGTTTGTCTCACATGGCTTGCCATACACGCGATCGTTTACGTCCAGATGTCACTGATGATCGCCGTGCAGGCGTGAAACTCGAGTAACATCACAAAAGCTGTCAATGAAACATTAGAGAAAATGCACCATGAAAGATCTGGTATTGAAGTAAGCAGCTAACGTGTCAACTAAAGAGCAACATGTTATTGAAACTAAAGTAAAACAGAATAAGGCATAGTCATGGCTCATTCAGTCATCCATGCATGCAGATGACTGACAGTTGTAATTTGTGAGGCTTCAAAATTCCAAAAGCAACACTTGCGAGGCGGGGCGAATTTGTTTTCCCAAGCTGAACTGACACTGAAATTATTTCCTCGATTCTGATTGGCTCTCAGCGAGCACGTGATATACTTTAGTATTCAACATGGATCCCTCCATACTCTGTCGATGTCAGTATGTTCAACACGAAATTCAAGATATTGACATTAGCAACTTTCCAGAACTTTTGGTAGGTATATATGAACGAAAGTATATAGTGTTCTTAACACAATGGAGCAACTATTCCCAACTACTGCGCCCATTATAGGCAGTCCTCGATCGTTCGTTTACTCGCTTGACTCCGCTCTACACAACACAATATGTAGCCTATTGTACTGTGTATAGTATACTACACAATGAACACAGTGCATTTGTAATTGTATACATTGTATACATGTAGCCGATTTACAGATGTACGAGGTGTTTGTGTACATTCGGAGTTGCGATACTTTTAGTTTTATAATCATAAATTCAAAATGTATTCAGTCTATGAATCATGATAGGCCTAGTCGAATATGCAGTGGCCATGAAGACGGCGAGCGAGTGTGTGTCAGCCAGTGATTGTACACACACAAAAAAAGGCATTTGACAATATGTCTGTGTCTTTTGACTTGTTAACTAGTTGTATATAGCCTTATAAAAAACTAATGGGGAGAAAAAAGAAAAAGAATTGTGGAAAAAAGAATAAAAATATATTTAATTAAAAATAGGCCTACCACCTAAAGAGGACTCGAACCAATGCCCTAAGGATCACTTCGGATTCATTGATAAACGCAGACTACCGTTCCGGTTTTGATCAGCCAATCAGAATCGAGGAAATAATTTCAGTGTCAGTTCAGTTTGGGGAAAAATTCGCATGCGGGGGAAGGGGGCGGGTTGTGCCGTGGGGTCCTGGGGCTAAGACCTATGTGGCCTTCCTTATATTTAACGTATAACCTTTCTAGCAGGCCAATACCCCTCCATCTCCATGTAGTGTGTTCCATTTGGCGTTCCACAAGCTTTTATGTGATATATTCTCCCTCTCGACAACCCACCGAAGAAAAAATGTCTGATCGAACGATTCAGTGTATAGTGTTGCCATATCTTTGGCGACCTTGTCTTTCAAAATAATTTATTTCACAGGACACTTTTCACAAAATATTTACAAACTTGTTACAACCGAGCAGTCAAACACACTCTCCACGCGAAACAGGGAACATGCGCATGTGTAGTCGTGTAGCCTTGAACACGGAACTATACCCGTGGAGTTGTTATTCCATAGCAACTCCCAGTTATATCTGAAACCGTCTCAGGTAGCATACGCCCATTAAAAGCCCCATTGACATACACACTAAATCACAAAAGTAATGTGGTGTCTACGTCTAGATAGAAGTTCTCACTAGCTAAACGCAACCCATCACCGGATAGCTGACAAGTTGGCCTTTCATGGCACCATCAAGTTTTCCTATCATGACTGTGTAGATTTTTTGCTATCGGAGCCGGAAATTTGCGTCACTTGTAAACAAACCTCTTCACTTAGTATAGTAAACAACTTTCGTACGCTGCTCCTGGGAGGCCTAAGGGGGGTCTAAAATTGCCTCAATTGACCCAATTTTTTCACCACATGTATTTACAATCATGCTTTTCAACATGCAAGGCACAACAAACTAGATCAAGATTGATAACAGGTCAACAGAGATGTTCTCCTGTTGCTTTTTGGCACTTTTCCTGAGATAGGAGAATAAGCGGGCGGATGGATATAGACTCTAATACAGGAGTTTGCCACCCTCAAAAAGACCACAAAATGGCGGAAGAGTTTTCTTTATTTGGTTTGATTTATCACGTTTACGGTTCAAGATTTATAGGGAGACTTTAAAAGCTAACTTTACTTTGGGAATGCAGTATCTTTACACTTTGAATAGTAAGCATACACAAATGGAATAATTTGCCAGTTGGTTTTGCTGATAGGGTGATACCACATTATTGTTTGCTCAATAATTATGGACTATCAGACTAACTTCAACGGGCATGTCCTATCGACAATAAAGATTAGCAGATGGCTACTATGAAAGCTTCAAATTCAACCACCATGACCGTGTTTAGATTTTGCAGTCGAAAAGGTGCACGTTTAGAATAATAATTCCCAAACCCCATAGGCCTATTGTTGCAGAATCTTCCCTGTTTCACCAACAAATTACTACAATGGCTAACTTCGCCCTTCAATCCCCCTTATTTTTTAAAAACTATATCACTAATTTATATTTCATCCTTTTCAAAGTCCATGCCGAAAAATATTGAGATAATAATAAATAATAACTGCAAACATAAAAGAAAAAAGGCTTTCGGTGAGTCAATTTAGAGATTTTTTCCCGACAATGCGTGATAGCCTTTAAGACGGATTTAATGTCTACACTATATTATACCGACGAACCAGAAAAGAATCGCTTTCGCGAAAACAACAACAACAACAATGAGACCTATGACTTTTGTGATTATAAGATTAAAATCTACATTTTTATTTAAGATATCTTTCATCTATTCCTCCTATTTGTTGTCAACAAGGAGTAAGCAAATTACCTGGAAGATTTGGTTTTTCTTCGTACTATCACTTCTCTATCATTGACAACCATTGAAAAGATGAAGCGATGGATGGGATGTGAGGGCGTTGTGGTCAAGTGGTTAAGGCAGTGGACTTGTGATCTAAGGATTACAGGTTCGAGGCCCTCGCCTGATCATTACGTTGTGTCCTTGGGCAAGGCGCTTTATCTCCATTGCCTCTCTTCACCCAGGTGTATAAATGGGGACTTGCGAGGTAACTTGTAAATATAGTTATTTGCGCCGGTTTGTGGCTGCACCCCGTGGGAAGTCCCCCGGGAGACACGTGGTTGTGGTGCACTGTGGTGCCCCAGGAGAGATTGATTGAATTGTGCACACTTTGGTGTGTAGGTGTGACAAGTTACCAATGACCAGGGTTAAAGTTGTGAGAAGGCCTTGGCCCTGAACAAGACTGTAAACCTGAAATTAAAAATTAAGTGCGGTACAGATATATAGGGAGTATATTATGTACGGTGTTTGTATATGACGTATTGGAGACTATTATAAGGAAGGTACATATACAAGTACGTCATATGGATATGAAGTATTGTTATACCTAGGTATGCCGGTCTATTGTATATCCTTGTTATTGTTTGTATTATGACGTAATACAAAAAAAAAACGGAACCGTAACTATTTGAGTAGTTATCTTTTTTGAAAGAAAATTAGGGCAAACATCCCATACCTTTTACTAACATTATATAGGCCAAGTGCAAACGAAAAGCACTGCTGTTTGAATAGTTAAATACTTTCACACAATCGTAAACACTTTATCGTATACGGTACCTCTTACAAATATTATTGTCCGTTAACACAAACAAATATTTCACGTTGGTCCTCTTTTGAGATTTAAAAGGTACACATGTGACTATTTTTTTGTCACGATGTGACTATATATAGAGAGAAAGAGGGGGGGGGGGGGGTCAAATGGGTATATGCGAAAACACATCACACCAAATACATTTCTCGTTACAGCCCTATTGTAAGTTAGGGTGGCGATGGTGGTTATTTTTGGTTCTGTCAGTAAAGTAAGACTATAATTAATGAGACGACTATAATACCACCAATTCGAAAAGTATTTGAAACCCTCGACTTCCGGAACCGTAACTCTTTGAGTAGATATCGTTGCTACAATACTAATATTCCGATTATTTCTGGAAGATGCCAAGATATTGTATTTCATGCATCGGATATGTATCTTATGTAACAGTAATAAATTAGGTGATGAATTTCATTACATCTTTGAGTGCCCAGCCTTTAAGAATTAAATGAAATCTTAACTAATTAAAACCGTATTTCAGAACAAGACCCAGTTCGATTTAGATACATGCATGGTATTTTGCAATCGAAGTCTAAAGTAGTTGCTTCAAGTTTAAGTCAGTTTTGTGCTTAGATAATAAAAACCTTCTTGTAATGTTTCGTCACATCAATCTGCTAGCGCTTACTGTAGTGCTGGTGCAATACTTTCAAAACTTCGATCTGTAATCTTATACTTTTTTCTTTTCTTTTTTTTTTGTCTTGTGACTGCCATCTTAATATATGTTATGTGTTATCTCTATTTGGTTCAATCATTGTCTCTCATTATACCTCCTTGGAGGATACATAGAGAAAATACTGCCCACCATTTCTGCATGCATCCTTGGCCCACACCACATCACAGCAGCAGGATAGCATATATTACATTGAAGAGGTTTGTATCAATGCGTCTATAGTTGCCCCGAACAGGAACGGAATAAAAGATTTGAATAATTGACATGACGGTTATTACGTAAGCGTATAAATTAGTGACAGCACACCGATGACTTACATACATTGCCAAAAAAAGATCACAAACCTACAAATTACCATTTCCACATTTCCTAGTTTGTATAGCTTAGTTCAACTATATGCCACATTTTCAACAAAAGTGCGCCTTTATATTACAAATAGGCGTTTTTAAGGTTTTACGCAAAGCTTAGGGTCTACTTGAATCCTGTGGCCTCTGTGCGAATCTCCATTCTCCTCACCCCCCCCCCCGGCAACCCGCTCGGTTTCTCTTCAAAGTCCTGTTAATTAATGCATATCTTTTGTTTCGTCGCTTTTATTTGTTGCGTTGGAATGTATAGGTTATTAATAAAATATCGATCAACAGAGTGGGGAACATATTTTCGTTGCCTTCCCGTTAAAGGTTCCACACTACAAAGCTTTAGGAGGGAGGAATGATTTAATATCTCCCCCAACCCCCCCCCCCCCACCCTAAACTGTTGGAAACAAGTCCCCACACCGCTGCCCATCATATCAACGCCCAACCCCCCCCCCACCCCCACCCTTGCGATCATTATATTGATTCGCATGTAAATTTGGGCAAATGTCATATACGCAGACATTACATTGTGGTATTCTCAAGGAACCTCTTTCGAGTCTGTTTTTCAGTGTTAAATTTGTTCTCTGACAAGAAGAAATGATTTAAATTTCGTGATGACTAATTGTTTTTGAACAGGAAGACAATTAACGTGGCATGACACCCGCCTTGATTGTGATCCGGCGGTTGTAAACCACAGTTTATATTTAGAGTACACATAAAGGGTTAATTAAACATTGAACTCTAACAATGCAGACATGTAAAGCATGCATGGGAACGAGATAATATTTAGGGTCAAAATCACTTTCTTTTCTGTAACCTTATCTGACAGTTTTGTCAACCGCTATCTATTTTGAACTTTCTCCGACAAAGAATATTTGTTGACGTTTCAAATAGGTGTGACAATGAATAAAGAAATAAAGGACCGACCGACTTTGTTATTTGGTGTACCACCCGTAATGCAAACAACCGCCTGTATATATCTCAAGGTATAATTTACGTACGTAGATAGTTTTACCGTCCGTGTGTCCTTGGTAACACCTAAATAAAGTTAAAGTTAAAGTTGAAGGTTTACAGTCTTGTATGAGGCTAATGCCTCCTCACACGACTTTACAACTTAACCCCTGGTCATTGGTAACTTGTCACACCCACACACCAAAGTGTGCACAATTCAATCAATCTCTCCCTGGGGAACCACAGTGCACCACAACCACGTGTCCCCCGGGGGACTTCCCATAGGGTGCAGCCACAAACCGGCGCACGCAACTATATTTACAAGTTACCTCGCAGGTCCCCATTTATACACCTGGGTGAAGATAGGCAATGGAGATAAAGCGCCTTGCCCAAGGACACAACGCAATGATCTGGCCAGGGCTCGAACCTGTAATCCTTAGATCACAAGTCCACTGTCTTAACCACTTGACCACAACGCCCTCCACAACAAATACATACAGTGGCGGATCCAGGATTTCGCCGAAGGGGGGGGGGGCCCAGATGGGAAATGCCTAATCGTCGTCCCGGGGAGGGGTCTAAGGGGAGTGGATGCCCCCCTCCCCTTTGGGAAAATTTCACAAAATATGGAGGTCCTCGGTGCAATCTGGTGCTACTTTTCGTGAAAGTTTGGAGTAAAATTTATTTCCAATAAATCATGTATTCATGGTTTGCCGGGCATATATTTGCAATTTCGAGCAATGAGCTGGGATTTACGTCTTTGGGGAGTAGGTGGTGATGCAAACTACTTTTTACCAGGCTACTCCAGGCCATTTCATCTTGGATGCCCCCTTCCAGATGGAGACTATTGATGCAGTCAGAGTGCCCCTCTCACCTTCACTTTATCAGAATGATGGTGTACTCTTTTTGCAAATTTAATTTACAAAAAATTACACGCACAGTGGCGTAGCTAGGATTTTTTGAGTGGGGGGCCATGGGGGGCTGTTCTTTCTTGTGGGGGGCGGAGTTTACTATCTAAGCGGAGCGCCACCTTGGTTGGCGCGGAGCGTACAGAGAAAATTTGAGATTTCAGCACCCCCCAGATCGTAGGAGATGGCACCTGTGAGGCAAAATAGCAACCAAAAAGATGTGCAACTTTGGTGACAGAAATGCAAAAAAAGTTTTTTTCTGTTTCATGCTGACTGGCCTTGCCAACTCAGCCGGACTTTTAACTTGAGGGAAGTTGGCATCATTTGTCGTTTCAAGCTGTCAAGGCCTTTCTCCCAACTCAAACCCCTGTGGGCTACCGGTAGATTTGCAGGATATGCCCACATGTGGACTTAAATAGCATTAGAGGAAGGGGGTAGAAGACTAACACGCATCGATGTTTCGGTAATGGTCCACATTAAATGGCTCGGTGCTTATTAGGCCATTTATTGGGTTTCTTGAGGCAGCTGTCATCAGAATCTGGCTTTTTGTGCCAATCGATGACCGATAACATGTATTGGTATGTAAATTTCTTCTTCATATATCTAGCAACACTCTAAAAACAAATGAGTGGATTTCATTCCATTGGAGTGATCACTCGGCGCACTTCAAATTAAGAGTGAAATTTAACTCTATTGTAGTTAACCCTCACTCCTAATATGAGTGAATATAACTCTATTAGGAGTTAAGATTTACTCCAATGGAGTGGAAATTCACTCTTATACCGGAATGTGCTCAGTGATCACTCCCATGGAGTGAAATTCACCTATGTTTTTATCAGTACAGTACAGTGCATATCATCATATAGACGTACGTACGTACTACGTACGTTCGTATATCAGACGCACTCGATACCCACGATACGATACGGTCCTGGAGAAACTATTTCCACTCATCATTTTTTAAGGCGATATAGTAGTGAGTACTGAACAGGCACAGCCGCATGTTTGCAGGAAATTCAGAATTCCCAATATTTTATATCTCTACCAGTAGTGAAAATCATGTTTCTACAGTTTCGTGGACATAAAAATTTGTTTCGTGGAATATTCAATGACATATCAGGGGCGGATGCAGGATTTGTGACAGGGGGGGTCTGACTGGTCCAGCCGCGCCTGAACGTAAGACTATCTAAGCGGAGCGCCATCATCGGTTGGCGCGGAGCGTACAAGAAAATTTTTGGCTTTACAAACCCCCCAGATGGCCGGAAACGGCACTTCCCGAGTATTCTAAGCAGCATGTACCTAGCCTGAAAATATGGATCTCATGTCTGCAATTTCAGGCCCCCC